>NC_056743.1:1325797092-1326097092 GCF_019279795.1 Protopterus annectens
CCGGCAAGGTACCACATAGGCAGATGTACACCAGATGCATGTTTCAGGTCGTCATGGAGATGCAGGCACGTATGGAATGGTATACCAGACAGGGCCCAAGGCTGCAGAGGGCTACTCATTCAGCTGTTATTGACAACATCCATGATCTTGCAGGTGCCCACCATTATTTTGCAGAGATCATGGATAGATGGTTGGATGAGATGGTGGGAATCCTCGACTGTGGAATGTCTGTGCTCGAGCATATGGTGAGAGTAGTGCAATGGCCATGTGGATGTAGGCCAGCAACACCAACAGCTGGAGGTCGATTTGGGCATGTCAGAAGTCAGAGCCACTGCTGTAGTAGCAGTACCAGCCCTAGCACTGCAGGAGGGGTGCTGTCCACACCACAACACAGCAGGCCACATGCATGTGGCCCTGGCTGGTCTCAAGAGGGAGCTGGATCCAGCGGACATATGTCATCATCAGGGGAGAATACCATATCTTGGCTTGTACGTGGTGGTGCCCGTGAAACCCCTGGCAGGCACAGTTCTCGTGTCCATGGCTGGAGACAGTGAATTGCACATCCTGCTAGGTACGGTCTGCAGCTGTCCAACAAACCCCTGTATAGAAGCCACATGGCAGAACTGTGTGCATGCATACACACACACATCACCAACACAACTAGGGCAACCCTATACCTACACACACCACATCACAACAGCCCAATTAATAATTAAGCCCCCCCCACACACACACACACACACACACACAATGTCAAACATATGGCTCGGCCTAGGTCTCTGGCAAACCAACAACACACCTTGTGCATATGATGATACCTGTGCCACAATCCTGTCAACTATAACATCGATGCAGGGACAGGCTAATATGGTTCTGATGCACAGGGTGACTATACTACGGTGTACCAATGTAATGCTGTGTAACATATTGTCAGCAGTAAAGTTGAATGCTTACATGTCAGGAAGCGTAGCTGTCCAGCCATGATGCATTCAAGCTGTTATTAACACTGAGTGATTGTGATCTCCATAATGTATTCTGTTTGTGTTGCAAGTGTCCATGTGTCAGCAGGATGTTGGTCTGCTGTTGTTTCCTACAAGGGTTATGAAACTGTGGTGACACCTTGGCTGTGCCATATCCTGGGTACAGGTGAACACATATCACAGGTCTGTATAACAGTTACTGCATGTGCCACATGGCTGATAGTTCTGGGGATGTATACAAGTGGGTGCATGGTGGCTGATGTCAGCAGCCCTTCTACAGTGGACAATGGTAAGTGTACAGGGTGGTACACACCACATATTTGTGTGTAACACACACAGAGGCTTTGGTGTTGATGCAATACACAGATAGTACTGTATACATGAATGTATGTACTTGTGCAAGGAACCCATTTTAGCCTATGTAATTCCACCAAGACAGAACAGGCACAACAACACTTTGGGTAATAAGCAGTCTGCTACTTTAATGTCATTGACGATGGTACTGGCAGGGTATATGTCCCCTTCCCCAATGTAGTGCAATCCTCAACTTGGTAAACATAGGTGTGCTAGTGTGGGTGGCACAGCCCTACCCTTTGGAGGGTGTGAGGTGCTGTAGAACCACAGATAATGTGACTGACAACTACTTAACCTGTTAACATGAACTGTACAGTATTACAGCCAGCTAAGCAAGGGATACACTCAACAGTAACTGCAATGATGGTGGCTGTGTCCACAAGCGCTACACCCAGCTATAAGCTATATATACCAACCCCAGTATCGCTGTACACCTATACAGTGGGGAAGAGGGAATTTACACATCTACCACTAGTTGTGATGGAATGTATTTCCACAGGATGATACCTGTGAAATGTTAGAATTTGCCAGGCAGTTCTCGGAAAGATGACCTACTGGGATATGTATATTCTGCAAACGGAAGTCGATTCCTTCACATACACACACACACTCTTACTTGGCAACACTGGGACTATAACCCCTACCTAGGTATGTAGTGCTACTGATGTTGTTGTTGTTTGTCTTTTCGGCATTTCCCGGTTAGGAGTCGCCACAGTGGAACTCCGGTCAGCTAATGATTGGCAGTAGATTTTTTATGGTGCCGAGTTGCCAGCCCGATGCCCAACCTTCAGCGAAGGCACTCCCATTCACACATGTCTTTCGGAGGCCACTTAACCATGGGAGGGATATGCAGACTCCACACAGAAGGCACTCCAGCCAAAAATCGAACAGGAGAACCTCTTGCTGTGAGGCAACAATGCTACCACTGTACCACTGCAGCTTTAGTGCTACTGATGTGTGTGGCCTTAATTGCACACACCACACAGCTTTTTGGATGAGGTGTGATCCAGGTTACCATGTTATGTGAAGAACATCCCCAGGCCCTGTACAGTATGGTAATGGGGGATGTACTGGCTATTTATGGAAAATATATAGTGTGACATACTGCCATATACACATTGACAAACACATAACAGTCATACACACATCTGAGACCTGGGCTTATCAGTGCTAACTACCTTGTCAGTGTGTCCATTCTGTTACAGATAAGTTGCACACAGCACATGCATAACTGGGCTGGATAGTGTTATCAGTTACCTGCATGGTTGCTGGTGACAGTGGTCCCCATACAGTGGAACATGGGACATGTACTGGGGGTACCATGGTGTAAAGACAGTATACCCAGCATCCACACCTCACAGTGGATATTGTACGCATTGAAACCCATGATAATACTCTGACATACCCACCATCACACATTGACCAGGACTGCAGTACAACCCCTTGTCTATCCCAAGAGTGCTACTACAGGGATATGCATCTAATGCACATGCCACAGGGATAGTATGGTGATGCATTGTCATGGCTCTCCTACAGTCAGCAGCATCACTAGCCCAAATACTGTGTGGCAAGGCATATTCTATTAAGAGAATGTGGCCTCAGAATGCTGTATCATACAAATATAAAAACTTGCATACATACACACACTTGCCAGAACTCAGAAGGTATCCCATGCCTATCAACCCATTTGTACAACAGCGTTGTGCTGGTACTGCAAGCCCCAGGTAGCCCATAGGGTGAAGAGTGTAATAAGGTACATGTAATGTCCAGTACAGCAGCAGCCACATCTAACTATGGCAATGGGGGGGTGCGGTGGGTGTGAAAGGCCTCAGGGTATAATCAACTACAGGTCTACAAAAACACAGACACTGTTATTCTCAGTAATGCACACATATACATTTGTCAGTACTGGGGTCCATTGGTGCAGGTATTCATGGGTGTGTACCAGGCTACTGTCCATGAAGAGATGGGAAGTGTAGGGGAAGTGTGTACAGTGGTATCATGCCATCTGCCATTTGCCAGCAGGCCATCTATCAGCAGATACCACAGGGGTGATCCTCTGGGTGAGAGTTACATGCAACATCCAATCATCTAGTTGCCTCTTGCAGAGGGCCAATGAGGTGCTCCAGCTGACATGTATGCAACATGTAAATATGCTCAATCAGCACACAGAGACCAGCCAACAATTCAAGAAGACTTTAATGAATGAAAAGTTTAGCGCTTTCTTCCCCTGTAGGGACTTCCTCAGAACAACCAACATTCAAAATAACCAGCCCTTATATACCCTTTATTAATCAACTACACCTTAATTAATGAAAGGTCCCTCCCCCTTAAAATAAAAACACATAATAAACATTTATAAATACTGTTAAAAAGGTTAAATGTTAAAAGTACTACAAAATACATGTGTTACTTGGTATAATTATATGTACACATTATACAAAATATTGAATACAAATAAATATGTAAAACCATAAAAATTGTGAAAAATTATCCACAATAATATACAAATAATACACAAATGATACAAATTGATGTAAACTAGTCAGCCCTTGATTTGTTTTAACTTCAAAATACAAGCTATGTTGGTAGCTTTATTAAGCCCTGGAAATCTAGTTGCATCCAATTTTAACTGCCACGTTAATTCACTATAATCTAAGTGCACATCAATCACTCTTCCCTGGGGATCCTTACATAACTGTTTCACAATTAAAAATTTAAAAGTATGGTCTCTATGGTCCTTAATATGTCTATAAAGAGCATTGGTGACCTTGGCTTTTTTAATGTCGTAGATATGTTCACTAATTCTATTCTTAAAAAGTCTACTAGTTTTCCCAATATAAAATGCAACACAATTTTGACACTTAGCCAAGTAGACTATATTTGAACTACAACAATTATAATGTCCATTGATATGAAGCCATTCATTTTAATTTTTTCCTTGGTCTCCATAATATAACTACACCAGTTACACCTTCCACATTTGTAATTGTCTGCTGGCCTATTTGAACAGCCACCCTGTTCTTAAACATTGGGATATTTTAAGTTTTAATACAATTTAAGAATTACTTGGGATACCAAACTATCCACGTTGGTGGTGCTGTGGTAGCATTGTCGCCTCACAGTAAGACGCTGACCGGTTTGACTCTCAGCTAGAGTGTCTTCTGCATGGAGACATGCATGAATGGGTGTACCTTCGTTGAAGGTTGTACGTTAGAGCTGGCAACTCAGCACGTAAAAATCAACTGCCAATCATTAGCGGACTGGAGTTCCGCTGTGGCGACCCCTAACTAGGAAAAGCCGAAAGACACATTCATATACTTGGGATATCAAACTAGCATTCAAATTAAAAGTGGTGATAAAACTCAAAGCATATTCATTGGGGGAATTTTTCCTACTCACATTTTCCATTGTGCTGCTACCCTCATCAATCTGCTCCCCTACACCCCTTTTAGGGAAGCCTCTTAATATGGGTTTATATACCCCCTATATGCTTCTTTACCACCTCTTCAACTATTTTTTCCAAGAATTTCAATGGATAACCTCTTTTAGAGAACATACCAGTAATAACCTCAACTTCTTCCAAAAACTCACTATCAAGGCTGGCCATCCTGGCCGCCCTAACCAATTGACCTTTCACAATAGACTTTTTCTGGTACTCAGGATGCCAGCTATTAAACTCCAAATATGAGTTAGAAAAGGTGGGTTAGCGATAAATTTTGGAATACAATTTACTACCATGATTATCAAGAGTTAAATCAACATCCAAATATGAGATTTTTTCATTACTTTAGTGATAGGTAAACTGCAAAAACTCAGCGGTGTTGTTAATAAAACTCAGACATTCTTTAAGTTGACTTTCAGTTCCTTTCCATAATAGAAACAGGTCATCCAAGAATCTTGTATAATGCATAACATTATCCCAATGCTCACTCTTCATTAAATATTCCTGCTCCCATTATGACATAATCAAATTAGCAAACACGGGAGCACAAAAGGCGCTCATGGCTACTCCAGTCAGTTGTTTTAAATACTGGCCCTCAAAATGAATGTAGTTTTTCTGTAACACCATATCCATCAGGGCGGTAATTTTATTAATGGCATCTTGGTCATACAATCCTGTTTTTTGCAACTGGTTATATAAGAGAATTGCTTTAAACCTTTTTGTATATATAACCAAGGATTCTTGGAATTTTTAGGAAGAATTGGATAAGATTAAAATAATACCAGGATTGTTCATGGTTACTACTGATGTGTTAAATCTTTTTTCCATTATTCCTCATGAGGTGGGTATTCAATGGTTGGATATAAATGTATAACATATGTCCATAACATGTAGTGGAGTCATACCTCAGCACCAATAGTCACAACCTCTTAGTGCAAGGGGATGTCATGTAAGTATTGCAGGTATAAATGTAGGGTGTTGCTACTGTAACAGGGGTTGTCTTAACAGAAATGTTGTGTGGGAAGTCACATCTGATATTAACATGTACGCCATCAGTTACTGACGGACATCATAAGATCATCATAATGCAATACCACACAAATCACAGTCATGATCCTGTGGAATACAGCAGAGATATGACCAATATCTGTGGACAGTCTGACACACTCTGGTCAGTCCAGAGGTATACACAGAACCGCTTAGTGCAAGACGTGTGGACCAAGCCCAACAAAGTGGATGTTTAAAGCCATGTAATTGGGGATATCATGAAAATACTGGCATAGATAAGCTCACACAGTTTATGCATTCACACACTCCTGTCTGTCCTGACACATAATAACTGGAGAAGCAGAGGTCGCAAGCCCACATACTTCCCATTAGTTAGTGACATACTGTACAGCATCCCATTGCTTTGTCAGAAATACACAACAGTTATGGTGGCCCTGCAACAGTACATCTGACAAATAACTGGACATAACACCACACTGGGTAAGTACACTGAGCTGCTAGGCATGTCACAAAGCACTGTGCAAACTACAGGCAGACTGCCACAACACTGGCCTACATTTCTTATGGGGGAATACACATGTACCTACAAATATAGCAGGCTCTACAGGCATGTAACAGTATGGAGTAACAGACAACTGTGTGATAGTGCATACCCACAACCAATCTGAATACAGCCACAGTCACATATGGTAAGTGTACGGTAAGTGTACGGTATATGGACTGTGTGATCAACACCATCCTCATATATGCCACTCACACACTAACCCTACATATACTGGGGCAATACACAGTGTATTCCGATGCCTGACTGTGGTATGGGACATGTGTCGGTCTGGCCCTACAAAGATGTACGCTGATAGGGTACCATACACTGGAGCAGCATGCAACATCACATAGAACAGGACCAAAAACAATGACATCTACCAAGTTACATATTCATAATACACATTCTGCCAACAATCACCATAAGTACACAGACCTCACTACTGTACACACTACAACAAAATGTCCAGGCTTTGTCCTCAAATATAAGCCGTACTATACATAACATGTCTATCAGTCTGACATCTCACTGGCTTGTTATCAGGTATGATGTCAGTAAATAATGATGTACTGAACATTTGCACCTCTTACTGCATGACATATGTACAAAGGTTGACAGAGTTTTGGCTGGAGGCACAAACACAGGGCCAGTATTGACATGTTGCTGTGATAAACTCATACATTTACTGGTGTAACAGGGTTTGTTGTGACTTATGCCTTCTGAGGGATATGAAGTCAGTAGCTCACATGGCTGTCACCATGCACTGACTGCAATCCTCAGAATATGCTACTGCATTTCTAAAGATAAGACATGTGTGAGTAACACAACACATTTAAAACTCCAAACATTGGCCAGCCTGCAGATAGCCCTACAGGTGAGAGTTTCCTCAACCACATAACACTGTCATGACAAATATTAAATCATGTAGACCAACCATATCCACACAAACCCTGTTAAACCAACATTACTTCAAATGTAGAAGAACAAGACTTACATTCTGTCCTCATGTCTGGAACATCCTCCTTTGTTGGCCTGTCTCCACAGTGTATATTGTAAGAGGTATATCCCACTACCCTCTGTGATACTGTTTGTCAAACCGACATGAAGTCCTGCTCACAGTGAATGAAAAGGGCCAACACCCACATGATGTTCTTAGTTATTGAGTGTGTTTCCATGCAATCGGCTATGGGAATGATACCAGAGCTGTTCCATATGCAATCAGCTATTGGGGGACTGCAATTCATGCACAGGCCATCAGCTGATCATGAGCATCACTTACAAAACACAAGTTGCTGCCTAAGCAAAGCAGGTGTACTTTTCCACATCCACCAGAGAGGGAGTGAGAGAGACAGACAGAGACAATGTAAGAAAGGAAGGGGGGAGGAGAGTAGGAGCTAAGCATGTTTGTGTCACACACTTACCAGTACAAGGTTTCAAACCTCTGCCTGACTATGTATTGCTATTACATTTTTATGCAGTTATTGCATGTGTCATGGAGCTTACATGTTGGAGAGTTGTCCAAAGGTATCTTTGAAGGTGAGTGACATCAGCAACAGTGATAAAGGAGGGATAAGGTAAGTGTAGTACATGTGCCTGTCCACAACAGCAGGTGTCAAGGAAGACACAACCACACTCTCTCAGGGACTCACACACATTATCACAGTTGGCAAGATCAGGATTAGAATTCATAACTAACTAGTTTGTTGCACTACAGTATTATGCAGGTATCATGTGCACCACAGAGGTTATCAGACTGATATATGGGCAAAGGATACGTCAAGGTGACTGACATCAGAAGGCATGCTTCAGTAGGGAAATGGGAGGTGTAGTGAGTGTGAATGGCTTCCAAATCATTAATCTCCACACACACACACACACACACACACACACACACACACACACACACACACACACACACACACACACACACACACAGAGTCTCACAGTTTCCATGTCTGGGATTAGAACTCCTACCTAACTAGTACATCACACTATAGCATTACACAATTAAAGCACACACCACATAGTTTATGGGGTTAGCCCTTCCCCAAAGGTGTATTTCTAGGTGAATGACATCAGCAGGCTTGCCAAAGTAGGGCAATGGAAATTGTAGTGACCAGTGGCGGCTGGTGACTTCAAATCAAAGGAGGGCTGCAGGAGTCAGCTGAATGGGTGGGGTCAATGGGAGGGGTGTGGTCAAGTAGAAAGGGGTGGAGCTATGCTCAAAATCACAAAAACTGAGACTTTAAATCTGCTGCCCTGGATGCCAAACCATCATTATGAGAGTCCAATCAAGACAAAATGAAGTGGAGAAGAAAAAAAATATTTCAATGCATTGGCTACATGACAGCTTACAGCACTGCTCAACTAAAACCACTTCTTCTTGCACTGTAGTTCTAATTATAATTTATATTCAGCTTTACAAAAAGTATCAAGTAACATGCTAAAAGTAGCAATCTGTGTGATACCGATTACACCCACTTGTAAAAATGTTTCTTATCTAAAAAAGACCTGCTGCCTGACAGCAACCATCTACGTGTTTCATGGGGAAAACATTATCAAAGTAAAAAATGAACAGCAAACAACAAACAAGCTCAAGATAAATTGCTTAATGGATTACTGCACAGGTTATGGACCACACATGACAGATTGGCATTCTGTTTAGTTTGTGGGTAAAGCCTGTAAAGATGATTGCAAGTCTCCAACAAATGCAATGAGCTTCTGAAAATACTGGAATCCTGTCCTTTATTACAAATACTGTCATATGCATTTCAATACCCAAGGCTTATATGTTATCAGATTATGTAACTATTCTCTGCATGTCAACAACAAAAAGTCTTTCATTGTTGATAATTCTTTAACAGTATGGTTATTAAAGCTTACTTGCATCTTACAATCACAGACAAGCTTACCTGATAGTTATTAAAGTATTGTTACTTAAACACACAGGCACTGCAACAACATGCATTTTCTGAATAATAAGAAGCATAAATCAACAATATAAAATATGAGAGAAAACCAGAACATTCTGCAAAATCAAGGACAGATGAAAAGCCACTGTAGTACTTGTGTCTACCTTGGACAGGGAGATACTTTGCACACTTACACTATAACTGCTCCTTGCCTTGCTTGGACAAATCCAGAGTCACTACATGGGGGAGGGGAGTACAATAAGTATGTCACAATTTGAAATGTCTCTGGCTGACGGTGATGGCTCTGACACATTTGTCATACCTCTCATCCTCAGAACAAGAAATCTGTAAAAAGTCATAAATAGAAGTGGGACAAAGTCCCAAAAATAAGGACAATTTTTAAATATTGCTATTATAAACTTAGAAAAATAACAGAATAGTAGGTCTTGCATTAGTATGAATTTTCTGAAGAGCATGAAATCTGAAACTCAAATGTCTGTCATTACTTTCTAACTTCAATATTTAATGATTCATCACTAGTTTGCCAGAAAAACACAATTTTATGAAAAACAGACCAAAAATGTGATGCAGAAATATAAAATAGCCACACAATACAGCTGGGAACCTGTCAATGAAGGGACATTTTTTAATAGTAGTACTCTTAAGTTGAGCAGCTGACAAAATTAGAGAATCTACATGCATTTCTAAAGTAAAAGTAATCTGTAACTCTGATCATTACAATTAATTATTAATTCTAAACCCTCCATGTTTCTTCCAAAATTGCCATTTTGCAGAGGAATTATTAAGGGGAGAGCAACACTTTGAACCAAAATTGGGGACACTTGAGAGGTTTGGATATATCTAATTCTATAAAGTGATTTATTTATGCATACCTCTCAACCTCTTAATGCAGGAAATCTGGACAAGGTCAAATATATTGGGGGAACAAACAGTACTAAAGATTGCTCTTCTATAAACAGACAGTTGAATAACAGGTCTTGCATTAGCATGCATTTTTCTGAAGCATATGAAGTCAAACTCAATGTCTGTCATTACTAAGTGACTTTATTCCTAAATGATTTGCCAGAAAACCACACATTTTATGAGGAACAAACCAAAAATAAGAAGCAAAAATCTATTCATTCTGCAAAAATCTGGACAGTTGAGAGGTATAGTTCAGCTAGGAGAATTGTGTGGCAGAAATCCTATACGACTGACTTAGCTCCCTAGGTGTGGACAATAAGTACCCCCCTAAACAAAAAAATGAAGATCTAAGAGAAGTGATTGCTTCAGCCTGGCTTCATCACTTTCATAGCATTCAGACTCAATCAGTGAAAATATTCAGTAACAAAAAAAGTTTGTGCTTGTTGACAGTTGATTTAACTGGTTCCTAATCAAACACATCCAACCATGAATTGGGAGGAGGCGTACCTGAGCTGATCAGATAATCAATAAACACCATCCTGATTGTTGTTGTTGTTGACTTTCAGCTTTTCTTGGTTAGGGGTCACCACAGTGGAACTCTGGTCTGCTAATGATTGGCAGTAGATTTTCACAAACGCCAAGGTGCCAGTTCGAAGTTCAACCTTCAATGAAGGCACGCCCATTTACGCATGTCTTTCGAACGCCCACCCAACCAAGGGGAGGACATGCAGACTCCACACAGGAGGCACTCCCCACACTCCAGCTGAGAATTGAACGGGAGAACCTCTCGCTGTGAGGCAACAATGCTACCACTGTACCACCCCGGAAGTATCCTTGTAAAATACAGTACAGTTGTTAGAGTGTATTTTAAATTTATTGTTTTGAAAATTTTTCTAGTAAACAATGAAACAAAATACATGCAGCAATAATGACAAAACTGCCCAATTCAGAACATTTCCATCATAAGTCTACTTAAACTTCTACAATCCACCAGTATCAGTAAATATGCACAATCTCTGCAGAAGTAAAAATCATCTAAATAATTCCACATTAAAGAGATCTGTAACTAATGAAGAGGTTTCTGCTAGCAAACAACTTTATATTTCATTGTTTCATCTAGAAAAAGTACCTGTTGCCCTTGAGGAAAAAATTGCCTATGTTACATTAAAAAATGATAAGCTAGTAATATTGCAATAGGGAATGGATAGCAAACTGATACATAGTTACTAGGCATCTCCGCCAAAGAAGACATTCTCAGGACTGCAGCATCCACCCCCTTTAAAAGTAAAACACAGTACCATATCAGCAATGCATCTAAATGCTGTAGGAGTAGAATCCACAGCCTTCTGCATCAAAAGCAAGCATTCAAC
This sequence comes from Protopterus annectens, assembly GCF_019279795.1. Classification (NCBI taxonomy): domain Eukaryota; kingdom Metazoa; phylum Chordata; order Ceratodontiformes; family Protopteridae; genus Protopterus; species Protopterus annectens. Next base: position 1,325,808,630 of record NC_056743.1, read on the forward strand.
CTGTTATGCTACTAACAATGCAAGCAGACTTTGCATAAGTAGCACTAAACTTCTCTTTCCTTGAAGCTCTCAGCTCCTTGTAAAATGCACTTGACACTCAACTGTATTTCTCAACTTTGCAAATCTGGAAAAAGCCAAAATTTATTGGGGGGGGGCGCCAAAAGCCCAAAAACCAGAAACACATTTTAAACATTTCTTGAATAATCTTGGAAAGTTGCTAGAATAAAATGTGCTACCACCATGCATTTCACTGCCAAGTCTTGAACCCAGGACGCTGTGCCCTACATTCAGAGCAACACACCACAATGCCAAATCAGCTATTTCTTGAAAGATGGGAAGACTGAAACTTAAATGGCTACCATTTAGTGAATTCAGTTCTCGCCATAGCTCTAAACCTCTTAGCACAAAAACCCTGGGCAAAGCCAATAACGGGGGGATACAGCCACAAAAATAGGGACAATTTTCAAATATTGATCTTATAAACTTAGAAAATTGCTAGAATAAAAGGTTGAAGTCTGAAATGAAAATGCCTGTCATTCACTGATTACAAAAATCCAGAAAACCACAGATTTTATGAGGAACAGAACAGAACAAAAATATGAGGCAACAATCTCAACAGTTTTCACAGGTGGTGGTGGGTAGGGAATTCAAGCTCTTGCTACCTGTACCCAAGTTACAGGGTTTGAGCCTGAGTAACTCTAGCCATCAGGTATATTTAACTGAGGCATTTCATACACACACACACACACACACACACACACACACACACACACACACACACACACACACACGCACACACACACACCTATTTCCCCGAGAGACAGTACACCTGTATATTCCTTGCAGCAGTGAAAGGACTTCCCAAGAGCCAATTAAAGGATGTTGCAGTCCAATCTCCTTCCAGTCTATGCAACAATAAACTGCATAGACCTCTGGGTATCAGTGTACAGATGCTGCTCTTTGTTAATCTGGACTTGTGAAACGGCAGTCCGGATAAGCACTCACAGCTATTTTCATTGTATAGCTGGGGAGGCTGCAGTCCAATAGCATGAGCTGCCACTGGTAGTGACTGTGACTGGCCTCAAAAGCATTGATCCCTACACATATACACACACACACACACACACACACACACACACACACACACACACACACACACACACAGAGTCACCATGTTTGGGATTAGAACTCCTACCTAACTAGTAAATTACACTATAGCACTATGCAGTTATAGCATATGCCACGGAGCTTATAGGGATAGCCCTTCTCCAAAGGTGTATTTCAAGGTGAATGACACCATCAGGCTAGCTAAAGTAGGGCAATGGGGTGTGCAGTGTGTGTGAATGGGCCATAAACCATTCATCTGGAAGCACACACACAACACTCTGCCACACACAGGTTTACATTTGACAGGACCATGTATATAACTGCTAGATGAATAATGACTTGTACTGTCATGTTTCACAGTTATCACAAGCACCACAGACACTATAGTGCTGATGGATACCAGAAGCAAATGTCATTTGCACATCATGTGTTATGGCCATTTGGATGTGTTCTGGGTGGGTCAGGCCTCATGATGGGAAGCTCTTTGTCACTGTCTGTCACTGTCTTCCCAACATCTATGTATGTGTATGTTTGACCTATTATAGTGTGTTGTCCTTGGATATATGTGTGTATTCCTATCCAATGTGTGTGTAAAGCATGACTGGTGCGCAATGTGGAGTGTGTGCATAGACATCTGCAACTGGCAGATATACATAGTCCACTGTTGTTGCCAGACATGGGCTTCATTTTTAAGTGTGGGAGCATGTCCAGTATGACCTTCTGTGCTGAATGTGTGAATCCACTCGAGGTAGGTTGTACTCCAGTGCAGGAATTTGTGTTCTACACCTACAACTAGCAACCTGCTTCTGCAGGAAATTGGTAGATTGGTTGACTATATGGGATGACAATGGGCAAAGGATAGTAGGATACTTAATTAATTGTGTCTGTGCTGCTTCTAATACATGGTTTTGGTGTTAGCAGAGATATTCAGACATATGTACTGTTTTACACTATGATGTTTTATGTCATCAACTACTGACAGTTATACTTATTTGCCTGCAGTAATTTCTTGGGGAATACAAGATGAATGACGCTGTGTCCAGTATTGAGGTCTGCAGCCTACATATTCTTGCACAGTCATGCCATTCTGGAGGGGAAGCTGCAGACACTTGCTGATGGGTCTGTGTAAAAAGTTCAGCACCTTGGTACTGTGGTGGCTGAGGATCCCATGCTTGTATATGTATCTATGTGACAGAGTAGCCATATCCTGCTGTGGCCATACCTCACAGCTGTACAGATTAACACAGGTTACCCAGAGACAGGGCTCATATTTCTGGTCATTACCCCTGCACATTGTGGTTTATGAGCAGGTTTGTAGCCACCCATTTCTCTGTTTGCAGGCAGGGATAATATGTGCACACATCTGAGTTTCAGACTTCACACACTCCATGGCATCCATGCTTCTACCCCCCCCCCCCGTTATTCTATCCTCTTCCGAACATTATGAAAATGATATGTGATAAGTATCCCCATAGTTATCACTTCATCCCAGCAGTATTTAGGGGTTGGTCCACAGCTCATGCAGTAGGACATGGAGGACATACTACTAGGATTTGTCGACATGGCCTTGCATTTGTGTTCTGTGAACTCTGTTATGTCATTATTTGGGAGTCCATGAGATAACATACATTGGCAGTACGGGTAAGACCAGGCCTTTGACAGAGGACTGTAGGGCATTTAGTAGTGATACAGGCCATCTGTAGCAGGCCAGTGCATTGTGTCATTCCTACAGTCCCAGGCTGCAAGCCACTGTATTCCCCTGGGGAGACAGGGTAGGTGTGCAAGGTGTTAATGTCAATAGTTTCTGTCCTTATTGATCCATTGGTGTGGATGCTGGCAGGGTGCTGCTTACAGCTAGGGACATACCTGCATGGGACACGTCTTCAGCATGCTGCATTCTGTGGCTATTCTCATACAGAGGTGCAGGTCATATTGTACTCATTCCCAACAGCAGGGATAAGACCTGTGAGGTACCTGTGGCTGATGGTGAGGTGAGCTGAGTGCATGTGTGATATGGAAGCTACTTGCAGCTGACTCACAGATATACATGGGGCATTCCACTTATGCTGGCTTTTTCAGGGACATCATCAGTTTCTCAGTACTTCATACCTGTGCCTTTTTTGGTCTGCCAGTGTTTGGCCAGACTACATCAGTATTCGATACTACACAGCCAACTAATGTGCTGCTAACCTATATGTACAAATCCAAAAGTGTGTCCATTTGACAGTTACATTTTATACACTATCTGTCTAGGGTACTTCCACCTGTGTACTGTTTGCATGTCTGGGCCCACATTCATGACATGTCCATCTTTCAGATGGTGATAGATATTACATCCGAACAATTAATATTGATTACTGCTGGACTGTGTCTTGCTGGGATGCATTGTGTTTGGCACTGCAGTTGTGAGAACTTGGCCCTGTCATCAACAGCACTGACCATTGGCCACTGGGACACAACCCTACATGCCTACATGCTGACCACTTTCACACAATATACAACACTCATCAACCTAACACACAGATCCCTGCATATTGTACATGTGCAACAATCTCTCCTGCTACTTTGGCCAACTCAGGTAATCTGTGCTCCACTGTTACTATTCCCACACGTACATGTTACTACATTTCTACATAGGATTGGGGGGGCATGCCTGACAACTGTAAACATTTGCTATGACTGTACTGGTATTTCAGGTACTCTGTTGGCTACCATTTCATTCTGTATTCTGACCTATCATGCAGATTAGAGGCATATCAGTGTAGTATAGTTCTTAGGTTTTATTGACCTACATTTCAGTTTCAGACTTCTTACCCTTCAGAACTAACATTCCACTGCCTAACCTGTTGTAGTATATCTGTTTAGGTATGCGGGGGGTGCTTTTCTCCATAGCTATCAATCAGGGGCCTTAGCACAGCCTTTCTTTGTGTTTGCCTACATCTGTCATGCTGGCTGAGTCTGTGTTGGGTATGTGAACCTCACTGACATGCATGTGTGTGTCCTATGGACACACATTTGGACCACCACATGTCCTGCAGTGGGTTTTGTCACCTTGTTTAGTACTGCCTACTATGCTGACACCAGTATACACCAGTATTTGTTATGGATTTCATGCTGCTGATATAGGTGACTATGATCTGTTGCCATCCCATTCAGCCACCCGATTCCCTTACATGGTCACATCCACACCATAGATACAGGTAGCAGAACATACTACTATATTCAGCATTTGATAGTGAGAGTGACTTACCTTGTGGCTGTGCCGGTATTCAGGATGGTGCTGGAGGGCTGACTATGCTAGATGCACATAATACACTCCCAATACATGGTTAAGCACAGGTAGTGTCATGTTTGGCATCCCTTTTACTGTATGTGCAAGTCAGAGAGAGGTGTCATTCCCTAGGTTCCTACCATGTCAGTGTATGTGCTATGCATTGCCTCTTTGCCAAGGCCTGGGCATACTGGGCACACCTCCTTCTGCCTACAGGGGCAGGCTCAGGTTGTTCCTCCTCCAAGTCACTCTGTGCCTGTGCTGGCCTAGGCAATGGTAGAGGGCTGTGTGGCCCTGCCCCATGCTGTTCCTGCTGCAGCTGTTTCCGCAGGATCATATTGTGTAGCATGACACATACAATGACAATATGTGTACATGTAGCTGGTGAGTACTGCAAAGCTCCACTGGATATGTCCAGGCACTGGAACCATGACTTGAGCATCCCAAACACACACTCTATTATGATTCTGGTCTGTGCGTGTGCCTCGTTATGGAGTTCTTGTTCAGTTGTGTGTGCATTTCTGATGGGTGTTATCAGCCACGGCTCCAGTGCATAACCAGCATCCCCCACTAGGTGGCCATATGGGATGTCCCCACTGGCAAATCTTTGGTACAGCTGCATTATATGCCAGATGTGAGAGTCGTGATAGCTTTGAGGGCTGCCAGCACACACATTCATTATAATGCCCTGGGCATCGCACATGACCTGGCAGGTGATGGAGGGAAAGCCCTTGCGGTTTATGTAGACTCTACCCCGCTCACTGGGTGGTGCTTTGATGTGTATGTGCATGCAGTCTATAGCATCCACTACCTCAGGGTATTCTGCTATTTGGTGGAAGAGATGCATATTGCTGGTCAATGCCTCACTGGTGTTGAGGAAATATATGTGCTCACCAGCATACGCTGACATGGCATCCAAGAACTGGTGGAGTACCTAGGATGCTGATGCCTGTGAGATTCCCATGATATCTCCAGTTGGCCTTTGTAAGGTACCTGTGGCTAGCATTCCTAAGCCTACACATACCTCAGTATCCACTGGGCTGGGTTCCCCTCTGTTGGTTCTGTGTGTGAGGTGTGGCTGACACAGCTCAACAGTTTGCTGTAGGAGGTCCCTGTCCACCGTAAAGCGCTCCACTATCTCCAGCTCATGTAGCCCCTGGTAGGTTACCCTGGGTTTGTACACTCTTCTCATTCTCCTCACTGTGGGTTGGTCATCAGCATTCTTGTCCTCACCACCCTCAGCCTCTTCCACATGTAGATTTATAAGAACAAAAGCAGCCCCTATCATTTTGTTGCTTTTGTTAGGTAAACGTTCCCTATTTGTATACATCGGTGGTGTAGAGTTTGTGGGAAAAACCAGAGGGAAAGGTGTTTGCATAGTTTATAGTAGTGTGCTGGGCTGGGCTGCTGCCTGTGTAATTGACTGATTCTGATACATTTCACCTGCCAGCTATGCTAGTTTTCCTTGATTACCTTCCTACTGCTGTTTTCCCTTCCCATTGCCTTCCTGTTTAAAACCCGAGGTGCGCCAAGCAAACTCAGTGCTCAGATGTGAATGGAGCTGCTATTTCCTGGTTTCATTTTTTTTTGTTTAAAACCCAGTGCGTGGCGCGCACACATGTATAGGCAATGTAAATACTGCTAGGCAGTTTCAGACACACACCCTTCCTTAGCTCTGCTAAGCTAAGGGCAAACCTGAGCCACAGAGCCCCAATAAGCTTACAGCATGCTTGGCACACCCCTCTATGATGTCAGCTAACTCTTAGTCTTGCACCATGGTTTTCCTGCACCTACACAGTTGGGTGCTGGCTAGCAATGAGGGGGAATCTGTGATTCAGTATCATTCCCCTCATTTGCATAGAACTGACTGCTAATGCCTAGTTACAAGTCTAACACTGAGCCTTCCCCCTTAGCAACCACTATTCAGTGGCCTTGTTGTCTTCTGCATGCCATTGACTATAATGGCAAAATTGTGATTTTTGCCTAAAAAGCTTTTTTCAAGGTTTTATTTTTATTTCTGGGCAGATCCTCTTTGCGCGCCACTGCCCTATGCTTAAACGGCTGAACTCGGCCAAAAAAAATTAGTTATTTTTTGTTATTTTGAAACTATTTTCCATGCCAGTGGCCATATATCTGGCCATTGGCATACCTTCTATATTATATACACCCTTTATTTGGAGCTGTCATGGCTCCATTTTGTAGTTTGCAGAAATGTACTCGATAACTAGCCGAATATATTTCTGCAGGTTACACTATTCCTGCACAGATGGCTGCCTGCTTCCTGGATCGTTAATTCACCTCATTTGCATGGTTTTCACCTGCAAATGGGGTAATTAGCATACAAGAGCCGTGTCCGTGCAGGAATAGTGCAGGAGCACTCGTGCACGTCCCAGAAGCTTGTTCCTGGATCTCTCGGCAGCCATATTGCCTCCAGCAGCTCTTGCACTATTCCTGCATGCCGTGCAGAGCTTGCTGAATCCCAGGGCATGTCCTCACATTTCAAATAAATTTCCATATCTCTGGAACCATATAGGTTAATAAAAAAGTATAAATTACTAACTCTTCAGCACAAACTATTTTTATATATTCTTTGTATTCTTAAGGTTCATGGTCTTAAACTGAATTTTATAAGTCATAGTAAACACAGGCCTCAAGATTCAATAAACTCCATTTAGGCTTTGTGAGAAGCCTACATGGAGTTTACATGTGTGTGTGGTGATGCACGGTGAGTAGTAGTGCTCATTGCAAATTCATGCCGCTCACCATGTTTAAACATAAATAAGCAAGGTTTCATGTTTGGCAACAGTGTTGCCTGCCAGGAAACCATGTAAATGAACATGGATAGCAATCCTTATTAAATCAGAGCACTGAAGGTTTGCAGTTTTGGGTGGAATGGCATAGTGATCACCAGGGCTCAACAGATAGCTCTCAATCTGCAATTGCAAGACATCTGGACAAAGGCCAACATAATCAGGGGACAATGACCCAGAAATAGGGACATATTTGACACATTTTCACTATAGAAATGTGTTAGAATAACCAGGAGTTTGTGTTGATACGTGTTCTGAAAGATATGAAGTCTAAAATACAAATGTATGTGATATTGAATCACATCAGCCCTGAGATTATACCAATGATACGTCAGAAAGCCACAAATATGATAAGGAACACATTTGAACATTCTGTGAAAATCTGGCCAGTTGAGAGGTATGAATGTTAAGTATATGGTCCAAACACAGTACAGGACAGTGTAGCTACAGTGAAGAGTACTGTGAAATCTCATTCCTGGTATTCTATACTGAAGTTGTGCAAATGATCTGTAAGGGTACATGGACTGCCATTTAAAATAAACACTCAGAGGAAGTGTGTGTATAGAATAGGGACACACAGATGAATTGGAATAAACACAGGGAAAGAGGACAGGTGAAACAATCTAATATACAGCAGATGAGGGCATGTCAATGGAATACAGTTGTAGCAGCAACACCAATCACATATCAAAATGGTACAGTAGGGATTGCATAGTGACAATGTGTATTATGTGACTGTCACACAAAGTAACATAAGAATGGGGAGGATGTCTGTTTGAGATAAGCATCCTTACATGAATAATGCAGAGGACATTTATCAGGGATTCGGCATACAATTGGGGTAGGGTGCATATTGTGAAGCTATGCAAATTGATTTGCCTGAATATGAGTGTAATCTCAGCAGAGGTATCCAGCAAGTCGGACACAGGTAAAGGCTCATGGACAGCATTAAAAGAAGAAAACACAATCATGGACAATGTCAGAATAATACCAGCAGTAATTCTATGCCTCTGACATAACATATGCAATTTAGAGTGATCAGAGATGATTCTGCACAAACACACTTGTGCAACTATTATGATAAATACACACTCTATGAGGGTAATCACACACACTGTCCTGGAACCATAACATCTGCTTGAGGTATGAGAAATACAGGCTAGCTGACGGGTGTGCATGGTATATATATATATATATATATATATATATATATATATATATATATATATATATATATATATATATCTATGGCACAATCCACACTGTCACGAATCTTATCCATGCCATTAATGTTGTCAAACACCAATGTGCATACTGTGTGCATCACTAGAAGAGGTAGCACACATGCATCTGGTATAACAACTTGATAAGATCTCTGCACCAGACAGTAATGTTTATGCCATAAAAAGAATACCTAGGCATGGCCAATAAGTTGTGTGGCATTTCACTGTGACAAAGATGGTACATTTCAGTTACACATCAATAAAAGATGTGTAGGGAGGTACTTGAAGAAAGGTGCATTGTACTCAGTTATTGGTGTGATGAAGGCTGGGAACTATGGAGGTATTATGGCCTCTGTTATGGATGTTCTTCACATACTCGGTATTTGTGTTAAATACAAGGGAGTAGTCAGCACTGTGTCCACATCCTGGTTGATGTTCCACTTACAGTCTACCCCAGGATACAGGTAACATACCTATTGGTCTGATTATAGGGTGTGATGTCCATTATACTTGGGTTGTGTGTTTGTTTTCTTGATGTAACAAATCCTACCATGTTTCCTTGACATTGCAGGTGTTGTCATGGCTGTGGCAGCAGTCTTTGGTGTGTGTTGATACTGTCTGTATTATACTAATATCACAGTTGGAGTCAATGATTGCCCACAGTCTGTAGTCCTTCAAGCAGCTGTTTGGACACAGGATGTGTATGTCATGTCAAAATAATGGACAGGAAAGGCCCTAGCAAACAGCCCTGATATATGGAGCTGATCACTGGACCTGAGATATAGGTCACTTCACACATGTCAATATAGTTAGATGCCACATGTGATCCACTGGTCTATCCACTTGGTGATATAGTTGTTTATGGCCACATCTGACAGTGTTGACTGAATACCTCAGTGTGGATTTGTGTCAAATGCCTTGGCCTGGTCAGGTTCAACAGGATGATAGTGTTGTCATCATGCATGCTCTTGATGACCTCTTTGTGGACATCTATCAGATGTTATGATTAACTTTGTGCCAGTCATAGTCTTACCTACTTAGCGGGCTGTCTCTATCAGCAGGACTGATTGTTTTTGGTACCACAGGGTTCAGCTCCGCTCCATTCACCCACGCTGGGCTTGGTCTCACTGTGCTCCCCTATTCTGCCCCCATTTACCACCCACCCCCTTTACTCCTACATTTATCCATACACTAAACCACCTGACCACCAATAACACACCCACCATCCAATCCACACTCTTAGAACAACTCCTCACCCTAAGACACACCACATCATTCTTTTCTAACCACTCACCTCTTCATCGCTCACTCTTATCTTTAGCACCTCCCCTCATCCTACTCTACCTTCAAACCCCTCACCCATCTTCCTTATAGCACATACCCCCTTTATAGAATCAATACAACTCCAGCTATGTCTCATACCCTCCACTCCCAACAGCACTTTTCTACCCAACTACTAATTTCACTAATTATAGGTCTCTCTATAGCCTCCATAAGTACCTTCTACCACCACAGACTCACCCACTGCAATAACCTATGATCTCCCACCCTACTCCTTACCACAACCTTTCCACCCAGTCACCTTTCCCCATCCTCAGTCACCCATAGCCCATCATTTACCCTACTCACCGCATCCATCTATCTTGACTCCACATCCAAAAAACAACTTAGTCTCGAATACCACACCCTAACAATACTGTACCTCAAAACAATACCACGATAGAAGACCAATTATTACTAAGAAGCGACATCCACCCCAATCCCAGCCCTATAACAACCTCAACTAATACCCAAAATCCCCACCTCCCATTCAAGCACAAAACGTCTGACTTACTAATACTCAACCTGAATATTTACAGTATTATGAACAAATAGAACAACTTCACTCTACTATCTCCTTTTACAACCCTGATCTAATGCTCATTACAGAGCCTTGGCTTAAACCACATATCAAGGATAACCACATAATCCCACCTGGATACAATATTCTGAGGGCTGGCTGATAGAGCTAACAAAAGAGATGGAGGGATTGCCCTACTTTACAAAACTAGCTTAAAACTTCAACTTCCATAAATTGTATCCCCAGACCTCCGAAATGCAGAAACCATATTCGCTGAAGTCCACCTATACCAGCACAAACATCTAAACTTAATTGGAATTTACATACCCCCAGGAGATAACCTAACCATCCTAGAATCCATACTACATTGGGCCTCCCATTCCCTTCCTCATGAAACTATAGACCTAAGCGATGTAAACATCGACTGGAACTCTATCCACTCTCTAGCACCCACCAGCCATATTAATCTTTATAACTTCACCCAACTCATAGACACACCTACTCACATTGATAAGTCTACCAAAAGAGAATCCATATCAGACTGGATACTCACAAACCATTCCAGTACTGCCCTTCAATGTGGTACACTGCCCAGCTCTCTCAGTGACCACAACCCCACATAAATTAAAACCTAATAACCCTCCTTCCACACTACAAACCCACCGCCGGAAAAACTTCCCTACAACTCACTTCCTAGAAGCTCTAAAATCCTGTAATTGGTCTCCCATCAAAAGCCTCCCACTTGACAAGGCAGTTGAATACTTAAACTCCACATTTCTAAACATCCTCAACCACCTAGCTCCAATCAAAACAATTAGGATATGTAGTAATCCTGCCCAGGCAAACCTTTCTGGAACTCTGTAATAAAGCAAAAAAAAAAAAAACAAATTAAGATTGACAAGCAAAACCACTATATTTCCTTATAAAGTAAACACAACTCCAACCCTCAAAATTTTATACTGCAGTGAACAACATTCTCCAGCCTGGAATCCCCCCACCCCCAATATCAAAGGCACAAACTCAGATGTAGCCACTAGCTTTAATGAATACTTTACCACTTCTATACTTAAACTCATAAACAGTACAAACACTCCCAACCTACCACAAACCCCTAAGACACACAACAACCCTATCCCCTTCTGTCTCATGCCAGTATCAACTTGTATTTTCCAAAAATACTTAACTAAACTCAAACCAACCACTCTTGCAGCTGGCAATCTTCCTGCCGAATACCTTCAACTTGCATGCCAAGCTATAGCCTTCCTCATCTCACTACTAATAAATAGATCCATTGCTGAAAATACTGTCCCTTCCTTATGGAAGTGCTCATTCATCATTCCCCTTCACAAGGGTGGCCCCTCTACTGATCTCTCTAATTACCGACCCATCACAAGCCTCTCACCCCTTTCAAAGATCTTAGAAAAGTGCAACAATCATCACCTCACTCACTCACCTTCTCTCCAATAATTTCCTCATCAAATCCCAACATGGATTCTGCCCATCCCACAGTACCACCACTTCCCTAAATAACTTCACTAACACTATAAACTCACTCAGGAACCAAGGCAACCTAGTCTATGCTACTTTTCTAGACTTATCAAAAGCATTTGATACAGTCTCTCACAATAAACTCCTAACATGCCTCTCTAACCTCAGCATCAACAACCCCACCCTACTCTGGTTCAAAAGTTACCTAGATAACCATCAACAATCTGTCAAATGGGTCAGCTTCCTATCCCTCCACTCCCTGTCACACAAGGTATCCCACAAGGCTCATATTAGGCCCCCTTCTTTTTAACATTTTTACAAACCAACTTCACATAGCTACCACTAAAGCTGACTTAGTCCAATATGCTGATGACATAGCCCTTATTTGCTCAGCTCCTAATATCCAACGTCTCCAGCAAAAAGCCCAAGAATCATTTACAGAGATAGAAAACTGGTTAAGTAAATCACAATTGATATTTAACCCCAAAAAAACACAACTTATGTTGTTTCACCAAGCAAAGACCAATGACCCCACCTTTTCCATACTGTCAACCAACAAAACACTCACCACACCAGTATCAGAGGCCAAACTACTAGGACTTACATTGACCCACAACTAAGGTTCAACAGACACATCTCCATGACTATTTCCAAAGTTCATAAAAAACTAGGTACCCCATATCACTGCAAAAACTACATCACCTCCAAGTCTAGAACTGACCCACTTCCTGTCCACCTTACTTTATGCATCCGCAGTTCTAACAAACTTAAATAAAACTGATCTGAACAAACTATCCACCTGCTACTACAAAATCACAAGGTTCACAACCAATGCCAAATCACTCTCCCACCACTGCCAATTTCTACACTTATTACATTGGCTCAAATTTCCCAACTTACTACACTACAACCAACTCAACCTAGCCCATCAAATACTATACTATCCTGAAAGAACCCCTGCCCTGACTGGTCTCCTAAACTTTTACAACTCAGACTGACATTTATGCTCCAGTAATAAAGCTCTGATCAATACAATCCCATGCAAAAATAGCTCTGGCAATTATCTCTTTACTAATGAAGTTGCAAAAACATGGAACATCCTGCCCCCTGACCTCAGAATACGAAACCATACTTCTACATTCAAAAACCTCCTTAAATCAAACCTTTACAGTAACCACTTTTGCAACTGCAATCCACCCTCTGAAACTTCACCTACTGTTACACTTAATGTTTAATCAGTTCCTGCTGTTAATTGCCTCATGCTTCTGGTGTTCAAATACATTGTTGCCTACCAAAGTCTACTGTACCTACTGTATACATTGCTACTACTTACTAAATGCCTGGTAAAACTGTCCTCTAACTATGCTCACTATATATACTGTAAATATCTTATTTATATATTTATTTATTTATTTGTCATGTGTTGACCAATACATAAATAAATATATAAATAAGATATTTACAATATACATTTATTTATTTGTCATCTGTTGACCACCAGCAGTAGTGGTGCTATGGTAGCGTTGTTGACTCACAGCAAGACGTTATCCCGTTCGATTCTCAGCTAGAGCATCTTTTGTGTGGAGATGTGCGTGAATGAGTGTGCATTTGTTGAAAGTTGTGCATCAGGGCTGCTAACTCAGCACATAAAAATCCACTACCAAACATTAGCGGACGGAGTTCTGCTGTGGTGACCCCTAACCGGGATAAGCTGAAAGACACAACAACAACATCTGTCATTTGTTGACCGGGTTGGTCCAACTGAGCCTAAAGGACCATTTTCAGTGGAGACCCGAGGAGAAAAGCTCCAGTTACATTTTTACAGTCATACACAAAGTAATACAGTCAATATAAAAATCAATTCAGTTGTATAAAAAAGGAATTACATATCAAAGTGAGTTAATACAACAAAGATAAATACAATTAAAGTTATTTTGTACAAGATTTAGTAAAAAAATAAATAGCATACATTATCAACAATATGGAGGTGCAAAAATATCTTATTTACTAAGTGTATATGTTACCTAATCTACTTCTATCATTTCACACTTTATAACCAAATGTTGCATATATTGTACATATACTATCTACTATGTATAGAATGTTTTACTACTCTACCACTACTGTAACAAAATGTTGCCATCACTGTACTTTCTGTAATGTTTATGGAGCTTTTCTCCCCAGGACTCCATTGAAAATGGACACCAGTTGTCCATTCAGATTATCCTGGTAAGAAAATGTCAAATAAATAAATATATATAGCATTAACAACTCACACAGGTCTGTTGCACACAGCCACTTAGAAAAGGCACATGATGACATGTTGGTCTACCTCATATTTGAGGAGAGTCATGATGTGTCTATACATGCATGCATCATATGCATTTTATATTTTTGTTATAAACGGAGGTTCTTTTTTCGTGGTGACTCCTTCTGGTTCCTGATTTTGATTACCTGGATTTACTTGTCGGAAGGCGTCTCTGAGTACCAGTAACAGTTCCATCACACAGTTTTCCTGCCATTAGTGTGCTGCTCCTGGTCCTACACATGGATTCGACCGATATCGAATTGGACTTCAGACCAGAGACGAGGGAGGTCGTGCTACCGGCATGGGAATCTCTCCTACATTGAAACGCCAACCCTTTATTGACTCTGGAGATATCCAATCAGTCCACTCCCGTAAATGCCAACAATAACGGTGAGGTACTAACTGAATTCAATGTTCTTTGCAGAACTTTTCAAGATGATCTATTTAAATTGCAGAGGTATGCCTGGCAACGCTTACATCTTGAGGCATGCCTCCACTTTAAGGTTATACCTCGCGGCATGCGAGTGTTTTGCATGCCGACTTATGGGGACAACCACCCAATATTACTACGAAAATGGCAAGACCTAAACATAGGTCTAGGATTTAATTATATCAAACTGTTATTAGACTATTTTGCTCCGCTGGAGACGGAGCTTAGAAATAAGGTAGACTCACAACAGTGTCACTTTAATGATTCTTATAATACAGTCTACTTCCAACAGAGACTAGACAACATCCGATCACAGGTGCACCTGTTTAGTGAAAGACTCAGGCAAGTGAAACAGAGGAAACTAATCAGAGACTCTAATGATTTTGCTAACGGACAGATATTTGTCTGGCCCTGAACTACCCGTTCTTCGGCTGTGACAGAAGGTGGGACATCTTCTCAGACCACCACCATTCATTCTACAACAGCAGAGGTTAACATTGCACCTTTCAGTTCTACTGAGAACTTTCAATCCATTGACACTCCACCTACATCAGCTTTGAACAGTAGTCCTTTAGGAGGAAATTCTGTCAGCACTACTCCTCTTCCCAATCAGCAAGCTGATAAAGTCCATATGATTTCTGGAGCTAGACCTAAAGACACTGTTAGCACGTCTACCCATTTTTTACCGTTTCCCGTCAAACAACAGACGGCATGGAGAGGCCGCTCCAACAGCAGGGGGCCCCGCAAGAGGAAGGGGTCAGAAGAAAAATACGGACAGACGAGGAAACAAAGGAATTGAATGACTTAGTCTGTAACCTATCTGACTTCCCTTTATTAGACTCTGCCGTTACACTCCTTAACAAAGGTTTAAACTTTATACCCTCCCAACTCAGCAGTTTGAACGAGACCTTGATAGATCTCAGACTATTCTGTCGCAATGTGGCTTTAAAGTTGTTTTTTAAAGGTAATTCTGCCATACAAACAGATGCTGTTAGAGAGTTCTTTAAACGTAAAAGCAACTATATGCCACCTATCCCACATGATGTGGAATGTTTTTCCAAACTATGTGAGAAGGATATCTATGAATACTTTGCAAATAATCAGAAAAGATGTAAGTTTTTTAATTTGACAGAATTAGAACAGAGATCGCTTAAACAACTGAAAAGTGATCCTGCTATAACTATCAAACCTGCAGATAAGGGTGGGGCGGTGGTTCTACTCAATACTATTGAATATGATACCACCATGACATCTATGCTTGCAGATACTAATACTTATTCCTTAGTATCTAAGACCTTTGTTGACAACATAATAAAGAGAATACAGGCAGATCTATATGATTTATTACTTTGTGGGCAAATCAGCTGTGAGACATATGAATATTTTATGATTGAACATCCTACGCTACCGATCATAAAAGGTCTGCCCAAGATTCACAAAAATGTCACTCCTGTGCCCATGAGGCCGATAGTGGCAAGTGAGCGATGGTGCACATACACAATTTCATCCTTTTTGGAATGCCTGTTGAGACCGATGGTGAATGCAATTCCAAACATACTATCGGACTCTTATCAGCTGATTGAGTTCTTGAGGGATTTCAGGCTTGACAAAGATGCATCTAACTACCTGCTGGTAACTATGGATGTAGTTAATCTTTTTACAAGTATACCTAATGAGCTAGGTCAGCAAGCTATCAGTGACCTATTACTCAGTAGGTCCCAATATACTAACAATAGACAGACACTGATTAATTATCTACTTGAAATAGTACTTAACAACAACATTTTCTTGTTTAAAGATAAAATTTACTTACAAAAGTGGGGGGTTGCCATGGGCACCCCCTGCGCCAACAGTTATGCAAACCTGGTAGTTTATGAGTGGGAAAGCAACCATCTATTTAAACACACCCAGTTTAATAATGTCAAACTCTACAAGAGGTTTGTAGACGATGTACTCTTTGTCTGGGAAGGCAGTCATAGTGACTGTATTAAATTTGTTAGAGATATAGAGTCTACGAGCTCTTTTCTTAAGTTTACTGTTGAAACTTCGAGCTCAGAGATTAACTTCCTAGATCTAACTCTAAAGCTCAACATAGGCAGTGACATTAGTACGTCACTCTACAGGAAACCCACTTGGAAGAATTCCCTTTTAAGATTTGAGAGTATGCATCCCAGGCACACTTTCTCAGGCATTGTCACAAGTCAGCTGAATAGAATATCTAAGATCTGTACTAATGAAACTGACTGTTTGAGAGAAGTAGCCTTTTTAGAACAGCTTCTAAGGGATAGAGGTTACAAGAATAACTTGATAAGAGACTGTAAACAGAAGGTATTAGGTATATCGTCTAGTACACATATTCCTAAACAAAATTTACATCGATTTTCATTTAATAACAACAGAAAACATGATAATTCAGGTATTACATCTTTTCTGCTGAAATACACGAGTGATGTTTTCAATATTCAGAAATTGATTAAGAAAAACTGGAACATTCTAAATATGGATCCAGATACCACACAGATAGTTGGTAACCATCCGACCTTCAGTTACAGAAACTGTAGTAACCTCAAACAGATACTATGTATAGATAAATATAATCTTATTAGTAATGACATGACTCCAATTGAAAGAGGAACATTTCCTTGTGGGAAATGCCATATGTGCCCTCATATTTCCAAGAAACAAACCTTTGAACACCCCCATGGTTTGTATGTGTTTCATCCAAATCATTTCTACAACTGCAACAGCACAAATTTGGTATACCTGGCCACATGTGAATGCTGTCCAGCGTTCTATGTGGGCCTCACAAAAAGGAGACTTAGGGACAGACTATATAACCATCTCTATGACATTAGGAAGAGAAATGATCAAAATGCACTTGCAAAACATATCATTGAACATAATTCTCATTATTTTACATTCAAAGTGTTACAAGTGATGAGAGATAATGTCAGAGGAGGAGATAGTACTAACAACTTAGCATGTATGGAGTTAAAATGGATACTTTTACTGAAAGCACAAGCTGACCCTGGGATAAATCAGTTTTTATCCATAAAACCCATTTTGAATAATAGACCCTTATAATGGGATAACTGAGCTTGAGACTACCCCATTTCAGGAATAGCCTGAAAACGACCCTCTGTGTTACACATTATAATGTTCATTATTATTATGTTTATATTGATGCAGTTTATACTGCTAAGTTCATTCACTCTTCCAGAGAGTCCATTTTAGTGACAGCAGATACTTTTTTACCCATATGTGCCACAGTTTTTCATTGGTTTCCCTGTTTTCTGGCTTTTTGAATCTTTTTCTTTTTTGAGTTTTGACTTGTAATAGCTGGATATGCTCCTTATGATATATTTTATTTGGCTTCATGCCTATAGTGTGTACGCTTCTTAAGATCCCTAAAAAATTTGGATCATTTCAAGAGAGGTTTTAAACATGTTTTGTGAAATAATAAACAAGGAAAATGATACATTAAGAGAGTTGGCACAGTGTCTCTATAACAGAGACGCTATTTTGAAAAGAGCACCTTATTCTCTAATAATGTGCCAAAACTTGATGTGATGTTACTAAGAGATTTTTTGTCTCATTTCTTCCCCCCCCCCCTTTTCTTAGAACAATATGCATGGTATCAGGTATAGATACTTTATAATCATAACCACATTTATGTTTATATCTATATTTATATAGTAGAGGCCTTGAAGCATAATCGTTAGACACCAGGGATGATGCTTTTAAGCTCATGTTTATGTCTATGTTCATTTTACAGCAAATTGAATAGTTTGCATTTCTGCAGCCTGGATATTTAGTTTAGACAACAGTCTTTACGATGATTTTAATACTGTTCTTACTATGCACAAATGATTTAGCAAGATGTTCCATCATGTCGCACTATGCTTCTTTTATTGTCTAAGTATTATTTTTGTATTATTCTCGAGAATGGCTTGCCGTTTGTTGTGCCATCGAGAGTAGATTTCCGCTGGCTGTTATTTGCTATGCAAACTAGATATGAAGGTTTTGCAACTTTTTACGCCAGGGATAAGAATGAAGTTTAACTATAATTCAATTTAATAATTTTTACAATGTTGTTAAAAATGGTTAAAATGGTATGTATTCATACATTACTTGCTATACAACGTTTGAATAACGATTGTTAGACATACTGTTTTGTGCTTTTTTAAGATATGGTTGCAGATGGTTTAGCTTTTTATAAAAGCAAAAAACATTTCGTGCATTAGGAGTTTTAGGATTTAAAATCTTGCAAGTGCTTTTAATTGTAACCCTGGATACCACATTAATTGATTAATTGCCTATTTGAGTTAACAATCCCGCCAAAATGATTTTATTATGTATAAATAAGCATTAACTGTATTTGAAATTTGATTATCTGAGGAAGCATAGCTTGGCTATGCGAAAGCGCTTATTCACTGTCTTTTATCACATTAAATATTTTATATTTTTGTTATAAACGGAGGTTCTTTTTTCGTGGTGACTCCTTCTGGTTCCTGATTTTGATATTTACAATATACATTTATTTATTTGTCATCTGTTGACCACCAGCAGTAGTGGTGCTGTGGTAGCGTTGTTGACTCACAGCAAGACGTTATCCCGTTCGATTCTCAGCTAGAGCGTCTTTTGTGTGGAGATGTGCGTGAATGAGTGTGCATTTGTTGAAAGTTGTGCATCAGGGCTGCTAACTCGGCACATAAAAATCCACTACCAAACATTAGCGGACGGAGTTCTGCTGTGGTGACCCCTAACCGGGATAAGCTGAAAGACACAACAACAACATCTGTCATTTGTTGACCGGGTTGGTCCAACTGAGCCTAAAGGACCATTTTCAGTGGAGACCCGAGGAGAAAAGCTCCAGTTACATTTTTACAGTCATACACAAAGTAATACAGTCAATATAAAAATCAATTCAGTTGTATAAAAAAGGAATTGCATATCAAAGTGAGTTAATACAACAAAGATAAATACAATTAAAGTTATTTTGTACAAGATTTAGTAAAAAATTAAATAGTATACATTATCAACAATATGGAGGTGCAAAAATATCTTATTTACTAAGTGTATATGTTACCTAATCTACTTCTATCATTTCACACTTTATAACCAAATGTTGCATATATTGTACATATACTATCTACTATGTATAGAATGTTTTACTACTCTACCACTACTGTAACAAAATGTTGCCATCACTGTACTTTCTGTAATGTTTATGGAGCTTTTCTCCCCAGGACTCCATTGAAAATGGACACCAGTTGTCCATTCAGATTATCCTGGTAAGAAAATGTCAAATAAATAAATATATATAGCATTAACAACTCACACAGGTCTGTTGCACACAGCCACTTAGAAAAGGCACATGATGACATGTTGGTCTACCTCATATTTGAGGAGAGTCATGATGTGTCTATACATGCATGCATCAGGTGTTGTCCTCCCAACTCAAATGGACACATGTTGATGTACACTCTTCTATGGCAACATAGCCCATATGGAGGGTGTGTTGAAGTGTGTATTCAATCATATCAGGAAGATGTGCATGCTGAGTCATGCCATATGTGATCTGTGATGTTGTCAAAGCCCATTGGTTCTGTGTGGTAGACCTATATGAATGTAAGACAGTGTATATGCCTATCTTGATATGGCCTAGAGTTTTGACACAATCCCCAACACAGGTATGATTGAGAAACTCTCCCAGCTGGGGATTAACCCTTGCATTACTATATGGGTAACCAATAGGCTCACTGACAGAATACATACTGTGAAAGCTAGTGAATCAACCTGTACCAGCAGAGCTGTCACCATTGGTGTACCCCAGGGATCTGTGCTTGGCCCTTTACTGTTTGGAATGTTTTCTCTTGACAGTTCAGGCTAAAGTATATGGCCTTTGGCATACCAGGTTTGCTGATTCTTGCATATTGTGTGCAATTACTGTGTCCACCAATGATAATAGCATATTACAGGAGGGGCTAACAATGACAAATTATTGGTGACAAAGCCACATGATCTACAACTAAATGCAGACATTTGTCTTTATTTTGTCCTTCTGAAAAGTGGACTTCCATTCTGATTACAGCATTGACCACAGTCTTGTTATGCTGAAATCCTGTGATGCAAGCATGGGGAACATATGCAGATAGCAATTTGAACTTCGACCACCAAATGTCCACACTGGTATTGAAAGTCTATGTTGTGCACATCATAAGTCACACCATCATATTCAGATCTTAGGAATGTATGACAGCCCTGTACTCAAACCTCATCAGAACACTAATAAAGTATAATTCTCTCTTCTGCATGTACCTCACCAGACCCATGCAGCAGCAGGAGAGACCACAGGGGGTTCTCACCAAGAAAACACAAAGCCTACAAACCATACCATGATGTATGTGGATAGTCTGAAAGCCCTGTCACTGTAATCTGTATTGTAAAGGATGAGGTGACTTCTGCCTGGCCTCCAAGCCGGTCTCTGACTCTGCCCTGGTGGGAATAGTGCATATCAACAAGTCAGATATAGCTGATGACATCAGTAGTGTCTACTGAGGAGACTATGGTAATAACAGTGTCCCACATGCTGGTATAAAAGGCTATCTGTAATGTTGAGCAAGAACACAAACACACACACAGACACACACACACACACACACACACACACACACACACACACACACACCAGCTGACTGCAGTGAGAATAGAACTACCTAGGCATACAGACTACAGACCTATGTATTTAAGGCAAGTGTCACAGCTCAAGTCTGGCTTGCAGTGCCTCAGACAACACTTTATAGCTGATGACATTAGCAGCGTCTGTTATGGAGAATATGGTAATAACAGTGTCCCACATGCTGCTGTAAAAGGCTCTCTGTAATGTCAAGCAAGAGCACAAACACACACACACCCAGTTTACTACAGTAATAATAGAACCCCTACCTATCTAAGTACACAGACTACAGAATGCAGTACTTTATGCAAGTGCCATGGCACAAGTCTGACATTTATAAGACTGCAAGTCAACTTATAGTGGATGACATAAGCAGGGTGTGTTGGAGAGAAGATGTTGGGAGGCCTGCATGAAATGGATGTGTAGGCATGTGCAACTATCAAAATCTTGTCAGTCCATGGTATTGGAGCAGTAACTGCAGGATACACAATTCTGCTCTTCTGTCTAGACACACATGCTCACTTGACTGCAGAGAGACTAGAATCCCTACCTATCTAAGAACGCAGACTACAGAACTCATTATTTACACAAGTGCCACAGCACAAGTCTGACTTTTGCAAGACTGCAGGTCAGCTTATAGTGGATGACATCAGCAAGGCATGTTGGAGAGAAGATGTTGGGAGGCCTGCATGAAATGGACATGTAGGCATATGCAACTATCAATATACTGTCAATCCATGGGACTGGAGCAGTAACTGCAGGATACACATTTCTGCTTTCATGGTTAGGCTCACACATGCACACACACACACACACACACACACACACACACACACACACACACACACACACACACACACACACACACACACACACACACACACACACCTGACTATAGTGTGAACAGAACCCTACCTATCTAAGTACACAGTCTACAGAACTCACTACTTTACACAATCACCACAGCACAAGTCTGACGTTTACAAGACTGCAGGTCAAATTATAGTGGATGACATCAGTAGGGCATGTTTGAGAGAAGATGTTGGGAGGCCTGCATAGCTTCATAGCTTCATAGGTTTATAGGGGGTTACAAGTCTAATGGCCCTAGGGTGTTTACAAGCCTAGCAATGTAAAAGCACCAGTAGCCTTATTGAGCATAGTTAAGTGGTTGTTATTAACAGAACAATTTTGCGATCAGCGCCAAATGGCCCTTTCCATGAGGCACTTAGGTGCCACTCCAGGGGTGAATTTACAATCACCCACCCAGCTATCAAAGTTGAACTTTAATAGGGTCATTGAGGAACACTGCTTCACATGCAGTGGGAGTGTATTACACAGTGGCAGTCACTGGGAGAAATACCTTTCTCCCCACGTTTTCTTTATGTCACAGGAGAGGTGGAGATGCCTGGAGCAAGTTATTCTTGTTCCATTTGATTTGCATATGTCCAGCATTTCCAGTAGGGCAAGGTCTGAGACTGCTCTGCACTCCAGCCATAGGTCACCTCATACTGAGTACAGTGACAGGTCTTTTAGTCTTTCCATGTATGCCATATTTTCGATTCCCTGGATTCTCCCTGTCACAACCCTCTGTGTTTTCTCCAGTTGCTGAAGGTGTTTGGTGAGGTACATACAGAAGATAGCACTGTATTCAATTAGTGGTCTGATAAGGGCAGAGTGCATCAGAGTTATGACCTCCCTGGCCTTGGATGTGATGGCCTTATTTATGAGGTCCACAGTGTAGAATGTATGCCTTACCACTATGGACACATAATGATTGAAGTGCAGATTGCTATTGATGAGGTGTGTTCCCAGATCTCACAACACTGTGTCTGTGCTTAGACGGGTGTTATGTATATCATAATTAGCAGGGGTACTTCATTGCCAAAGGGGACAATGAGACACTTCCTGCTTTAAGGTTCAGTCCATGAGTTTGGCACCAATCATTTTTCTGTGTCAGACCCTTCTGTAATATGTTAACATAATTGGGGGACTCTATATGACTGCATCTAGTTGACAGTCATCTACAAACTTGGTAAGCCACAGGACATCTACCTTTGCCTGGGCTTCAGAGAAATAGTTTGCAAACATTTGAAAACCCAGCACAGATCCTTGTGGTATTCCTCCCTTAAGTGATCTAGTGGTAGAGGTGCAGTCTCCAACTTTGACAGTGTGCATTTTGTGGGTGAGACAGTTGGCTATCCATCTAGTAATGTATGGGTTAATTCCCAGACTGGAGACTTTCTCTATGATACCTAAATGGAGGATATTGTCAAAGGCCTTGGATAACTCATCATGGGCAGTATGTCCTGTTATCCCTCATCAAGGTCTTTGAGGTCAGTATTAAAGGAGCCCACTAGGTATAATAAGCAAGATCTACCCTTGACAAAACCAAAATGGGTCAGGTCAAGTGTGTTGAAGATCACTAATGTCCCTGGGAATAAGATCCATGCTCATTCTATCCCTAGCCTTGCAAATAAGGTTTTTTAGACGTATGGGTCAATAATTCTAGTTCTGCATGTTACCAGATTCATGTGCATTGCATATAACACAACATTTGATATTACTTTCTGAAGTGTAGACAATACATGCATGCATGGAAAAAGTACTGAGGCACCAGGGTTGCAGTACTTGTGGGGAGGCAACACATGGCTGTATTGTAAATATGTGACATATTGTTAGATAGGGCCTTCGGTTTGTTATGTTTCAAAATGTAATTTCATGTCATAGACAGGAAATGGACAGTAAACAGCAGTAATGCATAATAATATTTACTGTTCTGTAGCATGGTAAGCAGCAGGTTTGCGTAATGTTTGGCAAAGTGTTTGGTCATGTGAAACACACATTTTCAATACTTTCCATGTTTGCCCATAGTTAAGCAGTGGGCAAATGTGAGCTGCATTGTGAAAAGTCTGAGAGTTAGTATAGCATCTATGGAATATAGCTGTTGCTTAAATGACACTGTGGCAACAGGTGCAAATGCATTAACACATTTATTTTTGAGCCCAGATAATACTGGGTTCAAATCCCGGTGTGTCCATTACTTTTAAAGACTTTTACAGAAACATTTATAGTGCAATGACATAAATTCATTATAGTACATGTGTTCCTGTATGGTGGCATAGCACAGCAGGGTTAAGCAGCATTGCACAGAGGTAGTTGCAACATTGTGCCACCGCTCACCATCACTGCTCATTGGTGCACGATGCACAGCTCTGTGTAAACATAGACTCTAAAAAGTGAAGGGATCCATTGCTTTTTTCTGCTATTTAAGTATGTTGTGTGATTCTATTTTTTGACGAGATTAAAGGTGATAAAATGGGGTAGATAGGAATGTGATGAAAGGGGAGCAAGCAGGGGGAAGAATAAAGGGAAAGCAGTAAAGGAGAAGGAGGGAAGTAGGAAAGAACCATCGCTATCCATTTCTTTAACAGTGTAAACAGAAAATACGTGCAGAATATTAACTGAATTTGGACTGTCATCTCCACAAAGAGGGGTGACAACAATGCAATCATGTTGTATAGCCAATTGGACTGAATCAAGTGTGTCAAGAAGACGTGCAAAATGGAGAGCTCTGTACGGGATTTTTTTTTTTTTTTTTTTTGTGGGACACATGCTCATTTTTTTTTTTAATTCAGTAAGAGAGGACTGCTTGGTAAGGGACATAGGTATGTCTGGGTCAGGTAAGTTGGGTAGGTGAGGAAGCAAATGCAAACATACAAGAGAAACAGGACAAGAGACAGGGACAGTGATTGACACAAAAGCTTGGGGGGACACCATGACTGGGGTGAGGGACGGGACAATGCAAGCTCATAGACATCAAGCTTGGAGACAGTGATAATCAAGTCCTCACCCACTGGACTGTCATCACTGTCCCCTTACTCCACTGGTGGCTGGAATGCTTGATGACTCCTCCTCCTATGGACCATGAGGGAAAGCAGCCTGTCCATCCGGTGTAGGTGTACACCAATGGTGTAGCACATGACCCTACTCACCATACCTGGCAACTCACTGCAGGGGTGGGAAGTTGGTATAATGGTTAAGTTGTTTACCTTACCTCAGAGACACAAGATGAAATCACCACCTCAGCAACTGCTCCCAGAGTGTACCACTGCACCAGCTTCTGGGGCAGTACTACCTGAGGGGACAGGTAGTGCAGGGGCAGCAGAAGCAGTGCTGCCAGGTTGACTCCCAGATGTGTCAGCATCGGTGCTGCAGCCAGTGGAGCGGGGGAAGGCTGATACACTGAGGCTGGCATACCTCGCTGTGCTGTGTTGCATGTGCATTTTGACAACACATAATAGAAAATAAAGAAAAGAGAGAGAAGGGTTGAGGGGAGAGAAAAAAAAGAGATAAAATTAGTACCATCATATGTGGCATATGATGCATTAAAACAATTATAAAACACTTTAATCTAAAGTATTGCATTTAAGCATATGTCCTAACAGATACACACTATACTACAGATTGCTGAAAATAATCCTTAAACTGTGCATATATTGCACATATGCATGTTCCAGTTATACAGATTATAGTTTACAGCAGGGCATTTGTGCTACTAGTGTAGAGTTTTTAATTTAAATTTTAGAAATAATAGTATTGTATAGTTGTGAATTGTGGTATCTGAACCCACAGCGTCTGGCTACAGTCTAATAATGGACTTTTACAATTAGTTTGTGCTACAGACTAATGCATGCATACTTCCTTTTATAGTTGGGATATGTATGCTCAATTTGATACAACTCCATAAAAGACTAAAAAAGCTATCTTTAACTTTTAATGATACAATAACACTTTTCTTCTGCTGCATACATACCACTTGCTTCCCTCAGTCTCTCCAATCAAGCAACACGAGTTTGCTGATTGAACTCAGGCTCAGTGGCAGCTGGAGAAAGAATAGAAAAGAACAGAAGAGCATTATACATACCAATCTTGCCTATATTTAGCTCTCTTAGACTTACAAGTACTCTCTTAATGTCAAACTAACACAGCTGTGGGATGTCTGCAGTCTCAAATTCCTCCAACCAAGGGTTGAGAATATTCCTTTTTCTCCTGTGTAGGTCATTAAAATGATGCCTACATTGCTCTGCAGTGTGTAAGATACCAGTGGCACTGTATACAGCCTGGGTCAAACTATTTCACACCTCAGATTTGCACTGGGAGCCAGAATAGTCCCTCTGCAGAAGCCTTGGGCTGTGGTGCTTCACCAGGAGTCCAATAAATATCCTGGACTCCTGGGCATCCCAACTCTGTGCCCTAAACCTGGCACCATCCCCTCTAATGCCAGCCATGTCTACCTGATGAACTACATCAATGGAGACTGATGCTGCTTTCCCACCAATTCCACTTATCTTGTTTACTGGTAGTGTGCAAACTTGAGCAATGATGGTAGCTATGTTTGTGCATTATTACGCAGACAGCAGTAGTGCCAAGCATGGAGGAATTACATAATTGAAACTGGAAGGTTAATCTGATACTTGGCCTTAGTTTGTGGGATGTCAACTGATGTAGGCTGGAAATATATATTGGAAATTGGAAGATAAGTGTTAGGTGATTTAGGTTTGTAGGCATGCACTGGGAGTATAAATGTAATGACCAGACATATTTGTTTTTACCTTTATACACTGAGAAACTGATTTTTACACTGTGGGATTCAGAACTAGGCATAAGAGACAAATCATTTTCTTCCACAGCATTGTTTTTCCATCTTTGCTACAGAAGAAGTGCTGCTTAGACATAGACAGGAATCATACATAAATACAGATGACAGTATAAGCTGTTACACATGTATGAGTGTGACATGACAAGGTTATTGGATATAGATCTGGTTGCATATGTGTCTTAGGCAATTACGAATGCCATGCAAGTCCAGATAGTAGAATTAAACTTACAGAACTATAGTACACAGTATACCCTCAGTCATACATCTGAAACACAATAATGGTGCCTCATACATATAACTCATATCAGCTCCACTATCTAAAGTGTTATAAGTGAAATTGAATATAATGGGAAGTGGAACAACAGTAGAAGTGTATGGACCATCCTGTATTAGAACCCAGAACCATGTGTATGGTAGTCCTACACTTACATCTGTTGCCACAAGAATGTATAAGTGACATGTCTCTATTTTTCAGTTCATTGCTATAAACTGCACTGTCACAAAAGTTAAAAAAAAAGTTGTACACCCTGCACTAAGGCCCAGGACCATCTGTACTCTAGCTCTACACTTACACCTGCTGTCACAGGACTAGTTACAAGACATTCCCTAATACACTAATCATTCTTAAGGTTTTTGTGTTAACTGCAGCGCAATGTCACTTAGTGAGTTTGCATGATGCCCAACGGAGTTGATTAAATATATCCAGTTTCAATTATTGGCTGTCTGAGATCTGTTTGCAGGTTTTCTGTCTGCTTCCTAGGTTGGCCAGTTGTCCTGTTTTTGCACTGCTGCGCTTTACAAAAATGAGATAAGCACAGCCAAACCTGACCTTCATTTTACTCCATTTCCTGTGATTGTCCTAAGCAGAACATTATGCAAACACTGCTCCACCAAAAAAGAAAAAAGGGACAAGTCGTTGAAATGAGGAAAAGCAACCTACAACATTCACACTAGAAAATGTTGTTACACATGAGATATTTCTTCATAGGTCTGGATTTGAACTCTCCCTCCAATGAACCTTCAGAACACAAGAAGAGTGCCTTATTCCTCTTTGCCACACAAACAGCTTTGCAGCAATGAACTGAAATTATTCGGCATACAACCAGCTGCAACATCATCTACAGTAATAGGAAACCATACAACTGTTATTTGTACATTTATTATTTTTGGATTTAGTGCACTAAGTGATAACACAACCAGTTCTTAGCTTGCAAATATACAGCTCTGTCTTACTTTTCTGTGTTTGTTGGTCATTATTCTCTTCTCTGACCAGTAATCTGTGACATCCAGTCTGTAAGCCATTCTATATCAGTGGTCTTAAAATGTGTGAGGATATTAAATGGTAATAATTTCATATGCAGTTCCCAACAAATGAAGGTGGATTGGATGTTACTGAACATAACCTGTGAATTGTGTAATGCTTACTTACATGTCCGACCTTACAGCTAACACTTTGTAAGTCTAACCTGACACATCCACTGGATGTAGGGCAGCCTGCAGTATAATCATTCACAGATGCAGTCCATTAAAAATAAACACTGAGAGAGTGTCTGCACTATGTTTACATTAGATACACTGAGCCAGGTATTTGGGATTCAGCAATTCTAATTAGTTCAAACCTGATTTGCATCTTCACCATGCTAACAGCCCTGAATCTACACCATAAAAAGGCAACTGTGTAGCTAGGAAAACTGAAGGTGAGGATACTTGCTTATGTGGAGAACACAGAAAAGAAGCTACTACTTTGAGATATATCTGCACAGAGGATTACTGAACTTTAGAAGGTATGCTTGCATTTTGTCAGTTCATACTGCATAAGCTGGAATGTTTGTTTGTGTCTTTCGGCTTTTCCCAGTTAGGGGTCGCCACAGCGGAAAAGCTGGAATGTAATTAAGAAAAATCTGAAGTAAAGACTTTTACACTTTTATCTGTATGCATTAGTTAGAAGTGTACTGATGCCATGGGCATGTTTGTCAAGGCATTTCACAGGAACACATGACTGACAATACCTTAAAATGGAATGTTCTGTGATAAATCTGTAGACATGTTTCAGGGACAGTTCATTTGATAGCACTTGTAACATTTCAAAGATGGTTTGTTAGCAAAATGTGTCATTTGCCTGTTCTTTTGGTGGGGGAGTAAAACTGCATTTCTGTTATGGCACAAACAAGGATATGTTGCTGTTGTTACTCTCCTTTTTGGGATCCAGCCTGATGTTCATATTTCAAATCTCTAGACTGTTTTATGTTTCTCCAGTGGGTAATACTGAACTACTACCTTTTCTGTTTTATCTAGGAATAGTTATTTTGTAATTATATGATACTTACATGTATTGTGTATTATCCTTCTGTTGTCTTTTAGGACACATAGGATATGCCACCCAGGCATCTCAATCCTTGAAGACCACTCTGCACTGACACTGAAAATCAGGTTATTATTGACGCTTTTAGGCAACATGGTGTTTTCCTAATTGAAAGGGGATGGGGAGATATATCACACAGAATGCAGATTTGCCAGCAGATTGTCGATGATGTTAATGCCATGGGTGGCCACAGCAAGACATATGAGCAGGTGTGCCATAGGGCTACTGACATGACCTCATCTGCATGGAGGAGAGTGGCTTAAGTGGGCCATGATTGGATGGGTATCAGGGGAGACTGCTACAGAACCACCATTAACACCAAATGAAGAGTTCCTGTCCACTGTCAGGGATCTAGACAGGTCCTAGGAAAGTGCAGAACAGCATGTCCTTGACATTAGTACTACTGTTTCAGGGACAGCAAGCATGTCCCAGGAAGAGCTTCAATGGTACGTTTTTGTATCTCAATTTTGGATACTGTTGTATAGTAAAACAATTTAAATCAATACATTACTTCTGTTTCACAATAATTTTTTTTCTTGGTGTGGGGATTGAAGATTGCTACAGTTAACAACACATTCTGATTGATTAGCTTAAGTTGGAGTTGTCATCCATCATCATGTTGAAAGTATAGTTAATGGACATACAAAGGGGTAAAAGTATTACCCCCTGTGTTACTGTTAATTGTGATAATGCTTTTACCTTTTGCTTAACTTATTCCAGGGCCATCTGGCATGCAAAGGATATCCTCATCTGTAGATGGTAAGCCAAACATTTTTACATCAGTACTGATGAGCAATTCAAATAAATATTTTAGTGTGTGATATTAATGTCAGAAATGTTTATTTTTATTTTTTTTATTATTAATTATTTTGTTAGCATATATTGGAGAATAGTAGTTTAGGTATTTATTTGTCCTGTGTTTGTTGCTTATTATCACAGGTGATCCTGAAAGTGGAAGTGTGGGACTTCTACCACCTGATGTCAGAGTATCAGGAGACTCTTATGATGATGGTGGCCAAACAGATGCACAGGTTGAATCTGACACTGAGGTTGACATACAGCCATCCCCAGTAATTCCATAGGACACAGGCAGTAGGCCTATGCCTACATATTCCAGTGAGCCTGCAGATATTGGACAGGTGGAGGATGAGACAATTGATCAAGGAAGTGTGGTTACAGCAGCTTCAGTGCTTGTTGACTCTAGCCATAGCCAAAGTCTGGGCAAGGTGCTACTCAGGAGGGTTGTTAGAAGTGCTCAGAGGAGGCTTGCTGTCCATCCTCCACCTGATCCAAGTATCTCTTCCTGTGGTGCTCAATGTATGTTTAGGGCTGTCATGGAGGCACAGGCAGGTGTCCATAGGTGCTCCTGAGAAATGCTTAAAGTTGTAGATGTGGTAGAGGCTGACATGTGTGACTGCCTCCACCAAGTTGCTGATTCAATGGATTGGATGAATGACATGTTGGAACGAGCAGTGTCTGTGATGGAACAAGCAGTGTCTGTGATGGAACTTCTGCTGGGAGGGGGATGGCATCCTTGTGCATGTAGGTCAGCCACATCATCTGCTGTTAGCCAACGTGACCATGACAAATCACTCTCCCATAGTGGCAGTACTTCCACAGCTCCATCAGTGGGTTAGCTGTCCACACCCAGACATAGTAGGCCATGGGGTTTTGGTCCTGGGTGTCCTCATGAGGGGAGCTCATCCAGCAGATATCAGTCACATGCATTTAGCAGCAGCACATCTGACTGTGGATGTGGATGTGCCAGTGCAACTCCAGGCAGAGACAGTTCTTGTGATCAGGGACGACATTGATGAACTGCCACCTCTACCATGCATGGCTCACATCTGTCCAACATACCAAGATGTAGAGCTAGAACAGAGCTTGGCTGTTTTCATGCAGACACTCACACACCAATTTCACCTGAAGGACCCCTACAAAGACACACACAACAGTTACATGGTTCAGCCGTGCAGCTTAAAACTCATTTTGTCTCACTGGCCATTTGTTGGTTTATCCAAATGTCTGCCTGCTTCACTTTCTTACTCATACACACTCACCAACCTTTTGTATCAGCCAAGGTTTTCTCACCCCCACACACAACACCCTGTGCAAGTGATGATAACTGTGCTATATCCCTATTTTGTATCTTTTGGATTCAGAGACACATACGCTTGTTGTCTGATGCTCTGGGTGCATAGCTGACTTAGTGCCTACTTTATCTACATTTGTGATGCTTACATTGGTCTTAGAAAGTTAGACAGTTGATAGCATCCAACTTTATTGTGAATGATCTTGTGAGGGTTGTGAAGTCTAAAACTGAAATGTGTAGCATTATTTTCTAAATTCTCTCTTTAATGATTTTCCGGTACAAATGTATGATGCTAAACTGAGAGCATGCAGTGACCATCACTACTTTTGAGAAGTATGGTTGTGTAAATCTTTGATGCCTGAAGCCTACCACTTAATAATGGACACATACAAGTCAAATAAATCTCTGCTGTCACATGTTAAGGTAATTTCTGTACAAATCTTCCACCTTTTACTTGCTTATACTACCAAGTAACAAAATGCAAGGATATGCCAGTCATTCACATTATTACACAATACACTCCTGGTTCAACACTTACCTTGTAAATCCAGCAGTTGCACCAGTTTTAGTTCAGGGCAGACTCTTTCTGATGCAAGCAGTATACAGCCAATACACTCGGGAGGTAAAGGTTGTGAGAGTTGCCTGGCATCAATGTTACTATATGTATGTGTGTAGAAGTAAGGTTTTAGGCCCTTAGGTGGCCCTTATATCATTAGATGGGTCGCTAACTGGTTCACTGATACAACTCATATAGTCAAAATAGGGGAATCCACCTCCAATAGCAGACCTGTAACCAGTGGAGTTTCACAGAAATCAGTCCTGGGACCTCTGCTGTTTGGAATCTATTTCTCTGAAGTACAAGCAAAAACTAAAGGTCTGTGGTTGACAAAGTTTGTTGATGACTGCAAACTGGGAGCAGTCATAGAATCACCAAATGATGTCAACATCCTACAAGAGGGTCTTACACAAACAAATGATTGGTGCCAAAGTCATGGCCTTAAACTCAATGCAAAAAAATGTATTATCCCTTTCGGTAAGAGCGATGTTCCTGCTAACTACCACATCAGTAGCAACACCTTAAGTACATACTTAGTGGTGAGAGACTTGGGTACACAGGTGGACAGCAACCTTACCTTTGACCACCATATCTGCACAGTGGTAAGAAGGGTGTTCTATATTACTCATTTCATAAGTAAGGGCATTGGCTCCAGAAAAAAAGAAATTATAACCTCCCTGAACTCTTCCATCATCAGGCAAATAATTGAGGGCAACACCCCTTTTGGTATGCACCTTTCCAAACACCTGCAACACTTGGAGAGACTATAAAGGTTCCTCACAAGTAAAATTCAAGGTCTTGAGCATCTGTCCTATGTGGATCATATGAAATCATTGTCACTTTATTCTGTTTCATACAGACTACTCAGAGGTGATCTCTGCCTTGCATAAAAGGTAATCTCTGACCCTGCTTTATTGGAAATGCAGCATATCCGTAAGTCAAATGGTACATGGGTTACTCGCTCTAAAGACCTAAACCTGGTATGAGACATTAAATCAATCCGGTGTCCACCAATGAGCGAAGAACATTTATAGAATATGTGTTTTTAGGAGTTCACATAGTTTATGTCAATAAGACAATTTAATTTAATATTTAATAATACTCATGTGTTTCATTGTGCAGTCTATATTTGTTGTCAGCGTACACTTTATTTCATTTCATTACATTGCATTATTTTATTATTTTATTATTTGTTTACAACAGTTGATATTATGGCACAAGTATGTGGCTTTAAGACTTGTTTTTTTTGGCGCCAAAAAGTTTATTTAGTTGGTTTGAATGCCTCTAGTACGCAGTTCTGAAGAAGACCAATTAACTGGTTGAAAGCGCTAAACTGCTTTAGCGTGGCGTTGCTGTCTGTTCTGTCTAGTTTGTGGCTTATGTTGTGTTACGGGGGAACATTGTTTCTGTGTTTGGGGCGTTATTTGGATTAAATACATTTTTTATCTACGAGACGTCTGTTGGCTTGCTTCGCTCATTGGTGGACACCGGATTGATTTAAGACTTGTTGTCTTTTGTTTTTCCATTACGATGGTATGAGACATTAATAGAACCTGCTGGAGGGATAGATTTGTCTCCCAGAGGTTACCACACCTTTGTATCAGACTCCTGCTTCATGTCAAACAGTGCACCTCATTGGCCCTCTTCAAACACAATCTGGATGATTGGATGGGTAACTATAAATTCAACCTGGGGGGTTCCACCTGTGTTCCTCTTGGGGAGGGTCAGTAGGTGCTGATCATGGAAATAAGGGTAGATCTTGGCTAGGCTTATAAGGGCCTTTAGCCTAGTACCTTCCTATGATCCTATGATCTTATGAGTGAGTGTGCTATGCATTGCCTCTTAGCCAAAGCAAAGGCATATTGAGCATGCCTACATCTGTCTATACCCACAGCAGCTGCTGACTCCTCATTTGCATGTGTCTGTTGTGACCTTGCCATTGGTGGTGGGATGTGTGCTCTTTCCCCTTGTTGATCCTGCTGAAGCTGTTTTCTCAGGATGATGTTGTGTAGCATGGCACATACTGTGAATATTTTAGTACATGCCCATGGATTGTACTGCAGGGTTCCCCCAAATGTGTCTAGGCACTGGAACCACAATTTCAGCAGCCCAAACACACACTCTATGATATTTCTGGTTTGAGTCTGTGCATCATTATGGTGTTCTTCAGCAGGTGTGTGTGCGTTTCTGATGGGTGTCATCAGTCATGGTTCCAGTGCATAACCAGCATCCCCCAGTAAATGATCCTGTGGGATAACCCCCCTAGCAAACATCTGATACAGTTGGGAGGCGTGCTAGATATGTGAGTCGTGGCAACTGCCAGGGTTGCCAGCACACACGTTCAAGATGATTCCCTTGGCATTACATACAACTTGGCAGTTAGCAGAGTGGAAGCTCTTTCTATTTATGTAGAGCCTTCCCTGTTTCCTGGGTGGTGATTAATTTCTATATGTGTGCAATCTATGGCACCCAGTACTTCAGGGTGGTGTGCTACCAGGTAGAACTCCTGCATATTTCCGGCCCTATCTTCAGGAGTACGGGGAAAATATATTTGGTCACTAGCATGTTAGAGCATAGCATTCAAAAACTGATGGAGGACCCCGGATGCTGATGCCTGTGGCACCTCCAGCATGTCCCGTGTTGGTTTCAGAAAGGTACCTGTAGGTAAGGTTCTAAGTGCTACACATACCTTTGTCTCCATTGAGATGAGTTCCCCTTGGTTTGACCTGGCTCTGAGTTGAAGCTGACAGAGGTTGCAGAGTTGCTGTAGTGTGTCTCTATCCACCCTGTAGTGCTCTACAATTTCCATACCCTGTAGGTTGTGATAAGTTATGCAGAGTCTGAGCACTCTTCTCCTTCTTGGCCATGGTCTATCAGAAGTAGCAGCAGCATACACTTCAGTCTGTTGCAGATACACATGAATTAAAGCAACAGCAGCCCTTAACATTTGTTCTGTGTAGACTCCTTTCCCTGGCTGTATTCCAATTGGTTTTGGAATTTGCAGGGAAAACTAGCACTGAGTCTACAATGTTGTTTTATAGCCTGTTGAATAGCTCCTCCATCTTGGATTGGTCGACTAGCATACAGTTCAGCTGCTTATGCTTAAATTTGCACACCACAGTGTTTACCTTGTTTGTACGGCAGTGTGCTGCTCTACCACCATGTAGAGCCATTTGCTGAATCCAACATGGTGTGCTACTATGTGCGTGTTAAGCTGTGATGTGCACATGGTGTAAACAGACTGTGTAGTAGACCTTATTGAATCTGACTGAGTAACTATTAAATTTGCAGTATTTTGTAAATAGCTTGCAATATACCTGCAACAACTCAAGTTACACACTTGCTGTCATCATCATTTTGTTCATCCAGCTGAGAACTTTCATATGAAGCTAAGCAGTTCTGTCTGTATGTGGTTGTCAAAATATTTAGAAAATCATGAACTTTATAGCAATATAAATAAATATATGAACAATTAATATCTCTTTACTTGCTGTAGACAAAGGTCAAATATCAATACAGTTATGTTTGCCATTCTGTAAGCTTTAAGATGAAATCTACTTTGCATGTAGCAGGGTTTTGGAATTATTAATTCAAATATGAACCAGGATATTTGATGCCTAGAGGCATCAGTAGGGTGTAACTGCAGAAGCACTTGGAGGCGTCACTCAGCTGAACTGAGTTAACATCATCAATAGTAATATGAGTAAAAGGGGAAGGCGCATCACACAAAGGCCATATATCTGTCTATAAGCTGCCTCTGAAGATAAAGTAGTTCACTTCCATAAATATCTTCAAACATAAACCATCACAACACGACTAATTATACACCCTTTTACAGCATAACTTCAGCCAAGTTTATGCATGACCAATGAGTATTGAGTTTGTTTCCTGAACCTAACAACCTATGAACATTTAAATCCTAACAGAGTAGTACTTGGTTTTACATGATGCCACTTCTAAGGACAGAGGTCTCAAATTAAAAAATAATTATTAAATGTGTATTATTATTATATTTGATGTACTTAGAGAAACTACATGAAAGGACTGGGGGCTCAGACATTTTTTCATACATTTTTATTTGTTTATTTAGTAGGTCATACATCTTTTAATTATTTTTTTTCAATGTGAAACAAAAGCAAAAAAAAAAAAACTAACAAAAAACAAGCATCAAGTCTGTTTATCTTCATAACAGCCCTCAGACTCTTTACTGAGGAACTGGGAACAAACACCTTGAATCCCGACATTTTTAATATCCAGATCTACTTTCAAAGTTTTAACATGGATTTTTTTGTGGAGTAAAAAGATTTATAGGTAAAGTACCCGGCATTTTGGGTGAATGTAATTGTTACATTTCAGTCATTAAATCACACATTTTATGAGAGACAAAGTACATTTCTGATGCAAAAACCAGGAATGTTCTTAAAAATGATATACAGATGAAAGTAATGTTTTACATATAGTGTGGTTAAGAGCTGTAAAATGTTACCTAATGTTGTGATTTTAAGTAAGGATAGAAATTGCAACTTATGGATAAGAAATAGGAAGCTTAGATGATCCATTCTGCTTCCATTTATTCTGAAGAACCTTGGTATAACCTTCAGTATGAGGAATCTTTATAATTTTTATATCTGTACAGCACATCTGTTTGGTTATCCAGTAAATGAATAAAACATAGAAAATACAGACATGCAGTTTTTGACTGATTGGATGATACATAGAAAAGCTAACTGATGCTGGCATGTACAATATACCCCTGAGTAATAATGCAAACAGAAATAAATGCTTGTTAAATAGCCTTTGTCAATAATGAAACATTTAATGGGGTAATATAAATATTTTTCAAAAAACTACAGATGTGTATATACATTACAAGCATGCATCTGTACACACAGATATATTTAAACCAAAGAGGAAAAAAGGTCACACAGACAAACCAAGTATTAAAATAGAAATGACAAAGGCATACTTTTCTGAAATGTTCAAAACGTGCCTGTGGACAATAAATAGAAAACAGCATTGCACTGTAAAAATGGCAAATCCACATGAGTGCTGCTACTGTACATACTTGAATTGCAGCCCACCTCTACCAGCCAGTTGGATCTAGTCCAGTTACTTAAATAAAACTCCTACCACTTACATCAGCCAACAGGGGCTGCTCCTTGGCAATCTCACAGTGTACGTACCAACCATCAGTTTGGCTCCTCAGATAGAAGTAAACCTCTCTGGCATATTCCCAAGTATCTAATCTCACTAGAACTAGGCATTTTGTAATTTCTGGAGAAAACAAAGTCATAAAAAATGGAACCTGGCTCAGCTGTTATGTAGTTAATGGCACTGGCAGAGGAACGAGATGCTACATCTCCCTGCTTGTGTCTGAAAACAAATCTAAAAATGCAAAACCAGGATAGAATAAAATGTCACATCAGCAGGTAGTCAGGTTAAAGGAATAACAAAAAGAAGACACCGCATTATTAAATGAAAAAAGTAAACATTAAAGATGATCTTTTCAGTTGGACCTGCTTTAAAATAACATGAAAGATAAAAAAGCAAAAGTTAATAACCCAGTTTGAAAAATGTGCTCTGATATACATCCATTCACATATTTTTTTTCTGATCAAATTTTTAAATCCTCAGTATCCATAAACCTACTACATGGCAAGCTCAAGTAACTCTTCTCCAAAGAACTTTCCCATTAGTATAATCAAATATTTTACACACATCTCTGAAGGCAGAACCATTTCTGTTGATAGATATTATATGGGTAAATAAATTATTTTACAGCACTGGGCTCCTGATGGCTAGTAGCATATAATGACTGTGTTGGTAAGTGCTGTATGATGCATGGTCATGGGTTCATTTTGACTGAAGCTGATTGGTTGAATACTTTCATTATACGGACACTCATGGCATTTGGCTTCTTACACTGTCTTGCTTATGCACCATGTCAGTATAACACCATAGAACGTAATGTACAAGTGCTGGCACATGCTCCAAGTCAATACAAAGCTGAGACATGGAAAATAATCAACTTCAATTTTTCTAAGAAAGCATCACTGCTTTGTTAAAAAAAATGTTAGCATGCTCTACTTTTTGTAGTGTCTGGCAGCAGTGTGCATTGTTAAATAGAATGATGACCAGCAGGTATTAGTTAAGTTAACCTATTCTAATGTAGCAAGGTAACTTACGAGCTATGGCCACAATTCATTGATATTAACTGTGATCATCACCCAATAAATATCAGTTATTCATTAGGCAACAACACAATCCATGCTGTAAGCTCTAAAATGTCTTTCTCTGTTCTTACCATGAGAAATGTCCTTGACTTTATCCTTAGAATACAATCTGTTCCTTCATTTTCTCCTTCTGCAAAATATGTTACATCTGTGCTGAATGATCTTCAGTTTATGTCTGAATATAGAAAAACACAGTCCCTCAGATATGAACTGACAATAGTATGCATATCTTACTTCTGTGTTTCTGTTGGGAGCAGGCTATAGCCTATTTACCCTCACTGTATATTATTTGTCATGCTGCCAGCCCAGCTATCTGGAATTTTGTAAATAATTCTATGTCATTTGTGAATATTGATATGATTTATACAGAACTGTATGCTATGTACTGAGCTAAGATGTATCCACAGTGTACCCTGCTGGAACATAGAAGATTAACCTGGAAAACCTAAGAATAGTTGAGGTTAAGTTACTTTATAGCTGGGCCATAAACAAAATATGTTATCTCTCAGTTTCAGTTCGGTAGCAGGCACAATGTCTAGAGCTAGAAGTTTTTTGTATTGTCTTAGACAGAAGTAATTACTAGGTTTCAAATGTAAAAGTGTTTTATTGCTTTATGACTTCCTAGCAGCTGCAAAGATCTGAGCGATATGTATTTCTCACACAGAGATGTTAAATTCTGTTAGTTTCTGTTTAGCCTAGAAACTGAAGTCAGGTGACAAAGAGTGATGTCATCCAAGCTGGCCCAGCAGTAATGTTTGATATTAATTTGGGAACTTTCTCAGAGACAAAGACTGTGCATTTTGTATCTTGTCTTGGACCTAGCAAGAACATCCCCTCATCATCATCACGATCTGCACTTGCCTTGCTCTGTAAGTAAGTTCTTAGAACATAGTAACTCTTTTTAGACTCAGATAGGAATACAGTAAAGATTAATTTAGATGTTTTCTTTATTTGTTTGAGACTGTCCTGCAATGTTGTTTTAAATACTTACTGTGATTTTGAACTCTGAAGTTGCTGTGTTGATTTACTGAGTATTGTCTTGTTCTTTTATCATTTATTATTAAATATATTTAAACCAATCTTTGTGGTTAATATTTGTGAGATATATTTAAGCTCTTAGAGTACTTGCATATGTATGTGGTGACACTCTACAGGCCACTCCTAAATAGCTTTGCAAGTCTTGGTCAGACTACCATTTCGATAATAGTAACATTAAACAGTAGTATTGGACACCCTTTTTAAGGGCCTTATAGTAGCCAATAAGTAGGAGTCGGTGGCAGTGGAAACTACCTTATAGTCTGGGCAGAAGGGGGCATAGCTAGTAAACTTGTGCCAGCCTTCCCCAGGTGTGTGTGTGTGTGTTTGTATATAAACCAAATCTCAAATTGTGTGTGTGTGTGTGTGTGTGTGTGTGTGTGTGTGTGTGTGTGTGTCAGCTACTTGGGCAAGGACACGAAGCACTGGTTGGATAGAGAGGGTGCTGGCGGTCTTGGCTTGGCTAATCAGCTGAGATCTTAACCCTATAGCTATGCCAGTGGAGAGTCTTATTTGAGGATCTGGATAAAGAGGGAAAAAACAGCCCCAGACTGACTGTGATCTATGTGTGCTCTTAAGGGAAATTGCACTTTACTGTCTGTGTACTTGTCATCCTCTCAGTATGTACATCCCCTATCTGTTGCCAGTGGTGAGGACTGAGGCTCCTTGATTACTGGGCCAGTGCAGGGGCATCACATTATCATTCTGAAGCTGCAGAGCCTTGAGGATGAAAAGCCCATATGTAGTTACTAGATATGTGGTGCAGGAGATCATTGAGGAGCCTAGCCCAATATTGCAGTTGCCCTGAAGCTCCAACTGGTTAAGCACCTTACTCAAACTCACACAGTAGGCAAATGGAGGGTGAGAACATCAAACTTTGCACTACAGGAAGGAACTCATTAACAACTTATATACTTAATCCTCTGTGCTAATAACAATTTTGTATGAAGTAAAGTACTGCATTCACCTTAAGAATGAGAATAAGTAATTAACAGCGATGTGGAGGTAAAGTCCACTGTATTAGGGGTATACAGGTGAGGCTTACAACACTACTAAATGATGCTTCATGTGGCATGTCTATGTTTTATTATATTGCTTTAGCTGTTTTTCATGGCAATCTGGATTATTTGTTGTGTTCAGTACATTATTGTCTCTGTCTTTGGATCTGGAATTACTCTTTTAATAGTTTATAACTTGAAATCATGTGTCTCAGGCATCTGTAGTGATCTTCAGTAAATCAATAAACATTCTCTGGGATTCAATAATCTCTTTGTAGGCTCCTCATGAAGCCTACACAGAGTTTACATGTTTGCATAGTGGTACATGGCAAGTGGTAGCACACAATACATATTAATTATGCGTGGCCCGTCAAAGCCAGGTTTCATGGCCAGCAACAGTGTTGCTGGCCAGGAAACCATGTAAGTGAACATGGATATCAATTCTGTGTAAAGCACAGATAGCTGTCAATGTATTAGTGCAACACATCTGCACAGAAGCCAACATAATGAGGGGACAAATAACCAGAAATGGGGACATATCTGACATAGATGTCACATAGAAATGTGTTAGAATGAAACTCTCTCAACCTCTTAGAGCAAGAAATCTGGACAAAGCCATAAATAATGTTGGGACAAATGCCAAAACAAGGAACAGATTTTTAATATTGGTCTTCTAAGCTAAGAAAGTTGAAGGAATAATAGGCTGTACAGTACCATGAACTTTATGAAGAGCATGACATTTGAAACTCAATTGTTTGTCATCAGTTTCTGACTTCAATCTCCAATGACATGCCAATGATTTGCCAGAAAATCAATATGTTATGAGAAAAAGATCAGAAATATGAGATAAAAAGTGGACATTCCGCAGAAGTCAGGACAGTTGAGAGGTATGAACTCAAATGTATGAAATATTGACTCATATTTGTCTTGGGATCATCCCAGTGATATGGCAGAAAACCAAAAATGCAATAAGGAAAACATCTGGACATCCTGGGAATATCTGAACAGTTGAGAGGTATGAATGGGAAGTATATGGTGCAAAGACAGTACAGGACAGTGTACCTACAGTGCAGAGTATTGTGATATCCCATTCCTGGCATTCTGTACTAAAGCTGTGTCAATAATCTTTAATGGGACAGGGACTGCCATGTAAAATGAACACTCAGGGGAAGTGTGTGCATTAAACAGGGACAAACACATTAATTGTAGGTATGAACACCGGGAAAGAGGACAGGTGAAACTACCTAATGTACAGCAGAGGAGGGCATGTCAATGGAAAATGGTTGTAGCAGCAACACCAATCACATATCTAAGTAGTACAGTAGGGACTGTACACTGAAAATGTTTTATATGACTGTCACACAAGGTGACATAACAATGGTGAGGATGTCTGTGTGAGAAAAGCATCCTTATATAAATAATGCAGAGGACATTTATAAGTGATTTGATATACAATTAGGATAGCGTGCATATTGCAAATCTGTGTAAACTGATATGCCTGAATATGAGTGCACTCTCAGCAGAGGTCTCCAGCAAGGTGGGCACAGTTAAAGGCTCATGGAAAACATTACAAGAACCAATCACAATCATGGAGAATATCAGAATAATGCCACCAGTAATCCCAAGCCTTTAAGATAACATATGTGATTTACAGTGATAACAGATGAGTCTGCACACACACACACACACACACACACACACACACACACACACACACACACACACACAAACACATACACACACACTTGAACACCAATTATGATACATCCACACTCTATGAGGGTAACCAAGCATGCTGTCCTGGCACCATAACATCTGATGGAGGTGTTAGGAGGGATACTGCTATACCTGTGTGCAACAGTATGGGCAATACAGGCTAGTTCCTTGTGTGCATGGCATATATATATATATATATATATATATATATATATATATATATATATAGAGAGAGAGAGAGAGAGGGAGAGTACAATCCACACTGTTATGAATGATATAAATGATTGGTGTTCCGCACCATCAGACAGTCATGTATATTCCACAGAAAGAATACCTCGCTATGGCCAATAAGCTGTGTAACAGCTCACTGTGACAAAGGTAGTATACTTCCATTACACATTACTGGAAGATGTGTCAGAAGGTGCATGAAGAAGGGTGCATTGTACACAGTTATTTATGTGATGAAGGCTGGATTGGATGTCCTTCACATATCCAATACTTGTGTTTAATCTAAGGGAGTAGTCAGCACTGTGACTACATGCTGGTGAATGTACCACTTACCATCTACCCCAGCACATGGATTGCATACCTATTGGTCTGATTATAGGGTGTGATGTCCACATTATACTTGGGTGGTTTGTTTGTTTCCTGAATTAACAAATCCCCCATGTGTCTTGTCAATGCAGGTGTTATCATGCCTGTGGCAGCAGTATTTATGTGTTGCTACTGTCTGTATTATAGTATTGTCACAGTTGGGGTCAATGATTGCCCACATTCTGTAGTCCTTCAGTCAGCTGTGTGGACATAGCATGTATATGTCATTGGTGATGTCCATCACTTAACTAATGGACAGGAAAGGGCCTAGCAGATAACCCTGATGTATGGGCCTGATCACATGACCTGAGATATAGGTCATGTCACACAGTTCAACATAGTCAGATGCCATGTATGTGATACACTGGTCTACCCTTTTGGTGATATAGCTGTTTATGGCCACATATGACAGTGCTGCGTGAATACTTCAGTGTGGGTTTGTGTCAAATACCTTGACCTGGTCAAGTTCCACAAGATGATACTGTTGTCATCATGCATGCCCTCAATGGCCTCTTTGAGGACATCTGTCAGATGTAACAGACATCATGTAGCATTAGCAACTCATACAGGTCTGTTGCACATATCCAGACTATGACTGGTGTACATGTAGAAGAGGTCCGTGATAACATGTTGGTCCCCCTTACAGCTGAAGGCCCAGTACAAATCCCTGTGGTATTCTAATGGTAAAC
The DNA here is from genome assembly GCF_019279795.1 of Protopterus annectens. Lineage (NCBI taxonomy): Eukaryota > Metazoa > Chordata > Ceratodontiformes > Protopteridae > Protopterus > Protopterus annectens. The sequence goes on from NC_056743.1 coordinate 1,325,851,720, forward strand.
AGCTAGTGGTGGAGGTGCAGTCCCCAACTTTGAGAATGTGTTCTGTCAGTGATCCAGTTGCCTATCCCTCTACTACTGTATGGCTTAATTCCTACATGGAAGATTTTCACTATGAGAAATGAATGGGGGATAATGTCAAATGCTTTGGATAACTCAACATAGGTGGTATGTCCTGTTATCCCTAATCCAGGTCTTTGGGATCAGTAACCAACAAGTCAACAAGGTTCAATAATTAAGAATTACCCCCTGACAAAAACAACACAGGCTGGGTCAAGTATGCTGAAGGTCAACTATGTCCCTGTGGATATAGTCCATGCTGATTACTTTCCTAGACTTGCAGATAAGGCTTTTTAGGTATATGGGCCAATAGCTGTATTTCTGCATGTTACCAGCTTGATGTGCATTGTATAGCACACAACATTTGATATTACATTTTGTACTGTGGTTGATATATGTGTGAAAAATGTAGAGGCACCAAAGTTAAATTGCTTGGGGATGGCAACACATAAATGTATTGTAAATATGTGACCTGTTGTTAGATAGGGCATTCAATATGTAATGTTACCACATGTAATGTCATGTCATACACAGGGAATGGACAGTAAACAACAGTAATTTAGCATAACATGTACTTTTCCATAGCGCAAAGAGCAGTGGGTTTGTGTGACGATTACCAAAATGCATACGCATGTGTGATACACATGTTTACGCATAGCTTAGCAGTGTACAAATGTGAGCCACATTGCTAAAGTCTGATAGTATTGAGTCTATGAAATACACCTGATGCTTAACTGACTGTGTGGCAGCATGTGTTAATGCATTGATACATTCGTTGTTGGGACCAGGTGGTAGTGGGTTCAAATAGAGGTGTAAATTCCATTTTTACAGGTGTATATAATACTTTTGAATACATTGCAGCCATTCACCATTGCTTAGCATTGGTGGGCAATGTGCACCTTCGTGCAAATACACATTAAAGAGGTGAACTGGGGTAGATAGAACAGTGGTGAAATGGGTAGCAAGCAGGGGGATGAACAAAGGGAAAGCGGGGAGGAATGAGCAGGACTGAGGTAGGAAAGAACTTTAGCTATCCATTTCTTTAACAATGAAAAGTGAACATATGTGGAAAATATTGACTGAATTTGGACTGTCACCTGCAAAGGGAGGGGTGACCAAAACACAGTCATATTGTATAGCCAATTGGACCAAATCAAGTGTGTCAAAAAGACGTGTACAAAAATGGAAAGTACATATGTATTGGACATTTTTTTTGTGGGACAGGTGTGCATTTTTTTGTTATAGTGAGAGTAATGTTGTGGAAGGGACATAGGTATATCAGGGTCAGGTAAGTTGGGTAGGTAAGGGAGCAATTGCAGACAGACAAGATAAACAAGACATGAGACAGGGATGGTGAAGGACACAAAAGTTTGGAGGACACCATGATTGGGGGTGAGGGGGGGGGTATCCAGAACCCATGGTTGTCAAGCTGGGTGACAGTGAGAATCTACTCCTCACTTACTGGATTGTCATCACTGTCATCTCACTCCACCACTGTCTGGAGTGCTTGATGTTTCCATTTCCTCCTGTTAGTACTTCACAAAATGAGGGAGAGCAGCTTCTCCAGCAGGCTTAGGTCTGCAACAAAAGTGCAGTGCACAACCCAATGTATCACACCTAGCAATTCAGTTTGGGTAATAAAATCACCACCTCTGCCACTGCTCCTGGAGTGTACTACTGGAGCAGTGTCTGGAGCAGGACTTTCAGAGAGGGCAGGTAGTGAAGGGGCTGCAGACATAGTGCTGCCAGGTTGGCTTCCAGAAGTGCTGGGCAACAGTGCTGGAGCTGGTGGAGGGAGGCAAGCAGATCTTGTGGGACAAGCCTACCCTGCTGTGGAGCTTTTAGTGATGTGGTACACATGGATGCCATGGACACATTTTGACAACTCATAATAAATTTAAAAAAAGAAAAGAACAAAATAAAATAAACATAAGATGAAATAAATTTAATTTTACAATACAATAATATAACATACAAATAGAATAAAAAATAAATATTCATAAAAGAAAATAAAAAAGAACACAAAAAGTATTTTTAATAAATAAAATTAAATAAAATAATAAAATAAAAAAGAGAGATAAGGGTTAGGGTGAGATAAAAAAGATAACATTAGTACCTTCATATGTGACATACAATGCATTAATAAAATTATTTGACTCTATTATCTTAACTTTTAAATTTAACACCACCACCTAACAGATGCACAATATACTACAGATTGCAGCATATACTGCACATATGCATGTTCCAATTATGCAGAATACAGTTTACAGCAAGGCATTTGTGCCACTGGTATAGATGTTTTAATTTATTTAAATATTATTGAAGAATTAACAGTGTTGTATAGTTGGGAAGTGTGGTATATGAACACACAACCTCTGACTAAAGTCTAATATTGTACTCTTTTTATTTGTGCTACAGACTAATACATGCATACTTGCTTTTACAGTTGAGATATGCATGCTCAGTTTGATACAACTCCATAAAATACCAAAAAAGGTATTTTTAACTTTAACACTACAATAACAGTACTCTTCTGCTGCATACATACCACATGCTTCCGTCATCCTTGCCAATCTAGCCCCATGGGTTCTGATGTTGTACTCATGATCATTGGTGGCTGTGGAAAAAGCAGAACAGAACAGAAGACCATTAAGAATACCATTCTTGCCTCTATTCAGCTTTCTAAGTCTTACAAGTACTCTCTGTAGATGATACTTACACAGGTGTGGAATGTCCTGTGTCCTAAATCAATTGATCCAGAAGTCAAATGTATCCCTCTTCATCCTATGTAGGTCATTATAATGATGCCTACTTTGCTCTGCAGTAAACAGAATACCAGTGGCACTGGATACAGCCTGGGCTAACCTATCCCAAGCCTCTGACTTATGCTGGGAGCCATAATAGTCCCCCTGCTGAAGCCAGTTGCCATGGTTCTCAACTAGGAGTCCAATAAAAATATTGGACTCCTGGACATGCCACCTCTGTACAGGCAGTTGTGTATGTGTTTAAGGCAAATGTGAAGATCATGCCAGTCCAGAAAACAGAATTATACTTACAGGAATATAGTATACAATATACTCACAGTTATACATCTGATAATATGTGATGTTACCTAGATAAATAACAAAAATAACTGATACAATACCAGTGTCTCAGCCCTCATGCATATAATTAATATAAGCTCCACTATGTTGAGTGTTATAAGTAAGAGTGACTATAATGGGAAGTGGAACAACATTAAAGTGCATGGAATATCCTGTAGTCGAACCCAGGACCATGTGCATGGCAATCCAACACTTTCACCTGTTGCCACACGAAGGTTGAAATAGCACATGTCTATCTTTCAGTTCATTGCTATAAACTGCAATGTTACAAAAGTAAAAAAAGGTTGCACACCCTGTACTAGAACCCAGGACCATCTGTACTTTAGCCCTATACTTACCACTGCTGCTACAGGAATAGTTACACAATGTTGCCTATTTTACTAATCATTCTTACAGTATTTCTGTTAACTGCCATGCAACACTACTTAGCAGGTTTGCTTGATGCCCAGTAGCATTAACTAAATGTATCCAGTTTCTGTTTTTGGCTGTCTGGGTCCTGTCTGCTTCCTGGTGGTCCAGTTGTCCAGTTTGTGCAATGTTGTGCTTCACGTAAATGAGATAAGCCCAGCAAAACTGGCATTCATTTCCTCTGTTCCAGTGATTGTGCTACATACCTCACCCTGCAAATACTGACCTCCCCAAAAATTACACAAAGGCAGAAAAGGAGAAAAAATAAAAGGGGTAAGTAGTTGACATGAGGAAAACCAATCTATGACATACACATAGGAAAATGATAGCTCACATCATATCTGAATTTGAACTCTTACTCCAATGTACATTCAAAACACAGGATGTGTGCCTTATCCTTTTTTGCCACACAAACATCTTTGCAGTAACGAACTAAACTAAATCTCCATACAACCAACTGCAACAGCATCTACAATGGTATCAAACCATAGAAGTGTTATTTGTACATTTATTAATTTTGGATGTAGTACACCTAGTGATCACACAACCTGTCATGATTATTGCTTGCAAATATACAGCTCTCTTACATTTCTGTATTTGTTGGTCATTCTTCAGTTATCTGACCAGTAATCTGAGACATGCAGTGTATAGACCATTCTATATAATTGCCCTTATAATGTGTGAGGATATTAAGTGGAAATAATATCATATGCAGCTGCCAACAAATGATGACCAGGTTGGATGTTACAGAACACAACCTGTTAATTGTGTGCTGCTTACTTACATTTCTAACCTTACATCTAACACTTTGTAGATCTAACCTGACACCCCCAGAGAAAATAAAGCAGCCGGCAGTGCTGTTGTGTTTTCCTTCTCCCAACCAGCAATTCACAGTTACAATCCATTAATAATAAACAATGAGGGAATGATTGCATTATGTTTACATCTCATACATGGATCCAAGTATTTGGGATTCAGCAATTCTAATGAGTTCACACCTCATTTGCATCTTCACCATGCTAACAGCTCTGAATCTACAGCATATAAAAAGGCAACCATGTAGCGAGGCAAGTTGATGGTGAAGAGACTCATTTATGTTTGCAAGACTGCACATACTCTATTTCTTCAGGATATATTTCTACAGGGATCTAATTTACATACCCAAAATTTCACATAATCGAAGACCATATAACTAAGCCAAGAATGCCAAAACTTCACATGAATGAACAGTCACAAAGCTGAACTGTTTCCCAGGCTAAGTTACCACTGGAGCAGCAAGGGGAGATTTACCCTTTCCCTACTGTAGTGTAATCCCAGAGTTGGTATATTAAGTTAGGGGGTATGGGAGTGCAGCACCCCACATTGGGGGGTTGTGGAGGGCATTGCCCCCAACTGGGTAGGTTGTAGATGGTGTAGTGTGCTCTCCATGAGTATTTGGCCCAGTGGTTACTTATCCTGGGAAACAGTTTGGCTTTGTGAGCATTCGTTTATTTGAAGTTTCGGCATTCTCAGCTTGGTTATATGGTCTTTGGTTATGTGAAATTTTGGGTATGTAAAGTAGACCCCTCTATAGAGGAGTAATGAACTTCAGAAGGTATGCTTCAATTTTGTCAGCTACATACTGCATATGCTGGAATGTATGTAAGAAAAATCTGAAGCAAAGGCCTTTACAGTTTTATATGTATGCATTACTTTGAAGTGTACTGATGGTATGGGCATGTTTGTCATGCCATTTCAGAGGCATACATGATTGCCAGTACATGAAAATGGAATGCTGTGTGACAAATATGTACAAATGTTTTGATAGCACTTTTACCATTTTAAAGATAGCTTATTAGCAGATTGTGTAATTTTCCTGTTCTTTGAGGGGGTGCAAAGGTGAGTTACTATTATGGCACAAACAAGGATAGATTGTTCTCTTGGGGGGCAAAAATGAGATAATGTTATGGCACAAATAAGTACATGCTGCTCTTGTTACACCCTTTGCTTTACAACCTGTCTATTGTTCTTATTTCACATTTCTACACTGTTTTATGTTTCTCCAGTGGGTAATACTGACTGGCTACCTTTTCTGTTTTATCTGGTAACAGTTATTTTACAGTTATGCGATACTTATGTGTACTATTCTTCTGTTACCTTTTAGGATCCATAGGAGTATGCCTCCTAGTTGTGTCAATCCTTGGAGGATTCCCCCTTCACCGATGCTGAGAGCCAGGTAATTCTGGATGCCTTTAGGCAACATTGTGGTTTTCTTATGGAAAGGGGGACAGGGCAATATGACACATAGGATGCAAATATGGCACCAGATACTTTATGATGTGAATGCCACGGGTGGCCATGGCAGGACATATGAGCAGGTGCACCACAGGGCCAAAGACATGATCACATCTGCACAGAGAAAGCAGCTTCAGTGGGCTGTGACCAGATGGTTACTAGGGGTGGCCTTGCTAGGGAACCACCACTAAGAGCCAATGAAGAGTTCCTGGCCAATATCAAGGATTCAGATAGCTCCCAGTTAAGTGCAGTACAGCATGTGCTGGATGTCAGAGCAACAGTTCCAGGGAAAGAAACCACATCCCAGGAGAAGCTTCCAGGTAGAGTTTGGTATCTCAACAGTTGAATACTGTTGTATAGTAAAACAATTCAAATCAATAAGTTACTTCTGTGTCACATATATTTTTTTGGAGGGGATTGAATATTGCCCAAGTTATTAGCTTAGGCTGGAGTTGTCAGACATGTTTTAGTTGACAGATAGTTAATGAACATATAAAGGGGTAAAATTCTTACCATCTGTGTTACTCTTAATTGTGGTTATGTTGCCCTTACCTATTGCTTAACTTCTTCAAGGGCTGTCTGGATTGCAGACAGGAATATCACCTGCAGATGGTAAGCCAAACATTTTTATGCCAGTACTGCTGAGCACTTTAAAGAAGTATTTTGGTGTGTGCTGTTGATGTCAGCCCTGTTGTGTGTATTGCAGTACAGTCTGTAATAGTGGCAGCATTGTTACTTTGTTAGCATATACTGGACTATAGTAGTGTAGGTATTAATTTCTTCCTTTGTATGTTGCTTTTTATCATAGGTGACCATGACAGTGAGAGTGTGGACCCTCTGTCACCTGATGCCAGTGTATCAGCAGACTCTGATGATGATGACGATGGCCAAACTGAGGCACAGTAGGGGGTGCAGAGGTTGAATCTGACACTGAGGTTGACATACAGCCATCCCCTGCAATTCCATTGGACACAGCCAGTAGGCCTATGCCTACCCATTCCAGTGAGCCCTCAGATATTGGACAGGTGGAGGGTGAAGCCATTGATCAGGGAAGTGTGGCTACTGTGCCTTTGGTGCCTATAAGCTCTGTCTGTAGCCAAAGTGTGGGTGAGGTGCTAAGCAGGATGATTAATAGGGGTACTAGGAGGGGTCCTTCTGTCCCTCCTTCACCTGGTGTAGGTGACTCTTCCCATGCCACTCAACATATGTTTAGGGCCATCATGGAGACACAGGCATGTTACCATAGGTGCTACAGACAAATGTTTAGTGGCACAGTTTGGAATGCATGACTGCCTCCACTGTGTTGTTGATTCAATGGATCAAATGAATAACACATTGGAATGATGGGTGTCTGTGATGAACCAAGGAGTGTCTGTCATAGAACAGGCATTGTCTGTGATGGAACATCTGTTGGGAGGGGAACGGCATCCTCAGGGGAGAGGTTAGCCACATCATTTGCTGTTAACTAATATGGCCATGCCCGATCACACTGCCATAATGGCAGTACTTCCACTACTCTATCAGTGAGTCAGCTGTCCACACCCAGATATGGCAGGCCATGGGGTCATGGTCCTGGGTATCACTGTGAATGGAGCTCATCCAGCAGGCATTAGTCACAATCAAGTAGCAGCAGAGCATCTGACTGTTGGTGTGGCTGTGCCAGTGCAACTTCTGTCAGAGTCAGTTCTTAAGGTCGGGGATGACAACAATGAACTTCCATGTCTACCATGCATGGCTCATACCTGTCTGACATACCAATATGTAGAGCCAGCACAGAGCCTGGCTGTGTTTATGCAGACACTCACACACACATTTCACCTGGAGGACCCCTACAGATACACAGACAACAGTTACTCATTTTGTCTCACTGGCCATTTGTTGGTTATCCAAATGTCTGCCCGCTTCTCTTTCCTACTCACACACACTTACCACCCTTTTGTGTCAGCCTAGGCTTCCTGCCCCCCCCCCCCCACACACACACACACACACACACATACACAGAAAACACCCTGTGCAAGTGATGACAACTGTGTCATATCCATGTTTTCTATCTTTTGGATTCAGGAATACATAAGCTTTGTGTCTGATGCTCAGGGTGCATAGCTAACGTAGTGCTTAGTATATCTCAATTTGTGTTGTTGAACTGGCAATTGTACTTTAGACTTATATTAGCCTTGGAAAGTTAGACAGTTGATGCCATTAAAATTTTCTAACTTTATAGTGAATGCTCTTGTGAGGGTTGTGAATTCAGAAACTGCAATTGTGTATCATTACTTTCTAACTTCTCTCTTTAATGATTTTCCAGTAGAAACTTATGGTGCTAACATGAGGGCATGCAGTGATCATCAGTACTTTTGAGAGGTATGACTGTGTGAATCTTTGATGCCCGAGGCCTACTAATTAGTAATGGGCACATATAAGTCAAATAAGTCTCTGCTGTCACATATTAAGGTAATTTCTGTACAAAGATTTCACCTTTTACTTGCTTATCAGGCCAAGTAATGATATACAAGGATATTCCACACATTTGTTTTATTAAATAATACAGTTCAGGTTCAGGACCTACCTTGTAAATGCAGCAGCTGCCACAGTTTTAGTTCAGGGCTGACTCTGTCTGATGCAAACAGCACACAGGCAATACATGGGGAGGTAAAGGTTGTATGAGATGTTTGGCATCAATGTTACTATGTGTATGTGAGTAGGAGGAAGGTTGTAGACACCTAGGTGGTGAGTAACTGTGCTATTTGTTGTCTTTTAGCCAACACAATGGCATACTGAGCATGCCTACATCTGCCTACACCCTCAGCACCTGGTGGTTCCCCCCTCTGACACTTCATCTGCCTGTGGCTGTAGTGATTTTGGCATTGGTGGTGGGATGTGTGCCCCTTCCCTTTGCTGATCCTGCTGAAGCTGTTTCTTCAGGATGATGTTGTGTAGCATGGTACATACTGTGAATATTTCTGTACATGTCCATGGACTGTACTGCAGGGCTCCCCCAGATGTATCTAGGCACCAAAACTCTGAAGTCAGCAGCCCAAACACATGCTCTATGATATTTCTGGTATGAGCTTGTGTCTCAATATGGTATTCTTCCGTGGGTGCGTGTGCATTTCTGATGGGTGTCATCAGCTACGGTTCTAGTGCATAGCCTGCATCCCCAGTTATTGACCCTGTGAGATATCCCCCTAGCAAACATCTGATGCAGTTCAGAGGTGTGCCAGATATGTGAGTCATGGTAACTTCCAGGGCTGGCAGCACTCACATTCAAGATGATTCCCTTGGCAATATATTACTTAGCAGTTGATAGAGTGGTAACCCTTTCTATTTATGTAGAGCCTACCCTGTTCCCTGGGTAGTGCCTTCATTTCTATATGTGTGCAATCTATGGCACCCTGTACTTCAGGGTAGTGTACTACAGTGTAGAACCCCTGCATATTTCTGGCCCTCTCCTCAGGAGTACAGGGGAAATACATGTGGTCAAGGGCATGTTGGAGCATAGCATTCAAAAATTGATGGAGAATCCTGGATGATGATGCCTGTGACACCCTCAGATTGTCCCCTATTGGTCTCTAAAAGGTACCTGTAGCTAAGATTCTAATGGTTACACATACCTTTGGCTCCACTGAGATGGGTTCCCCTCAGTTGACTCTGGCTCTGAGATGGGGAAGGCTGAGGTCACGGGGTTCCTGTAGTATGTCCCTGTCTATCCTGTAGCCCTCTACAATTTCCACATCATGTAGGTTGTGAAAAGTTAAACGGGGCCTGAAAACTCTTCCCCTTCTCAACCTAGGCCTATTGGTGGCAGCTTCAGCCTGTAGCACATTGAAATTAATTAGAGTGGCAGCAGTCCCTAACATTCTATCTATGCAGATTTCTTTCTATGGCTATATTCAAAAATATTTGGAATTCACAGGAAACATCATCAGGGAGTCTACACAAATGCTTTATAGCTTGTTGAATAGCTCCACTGTGTTGGAATTTGTTGATCAGCACGCAATTCAGCTGCTTATTCTGTAATTAGCATGCCACTGTGTATACCTTGTTTGGGTAGGGGTGCGAGCCTGCACAAAGTGCTTACTTAATCTAAATACCATTGATATAGCGACGTACACACAGTGAAAAATCTCTATGTAGGGTTTATTGAATACCACCATTGGCTTTTCCCAGCTACTGAAAGACTTTGCCATGCCTCATCTAGTTACAAGATTTTGTAGCATTATTAACTATTTCTTAATTAACATCCTTGAGATACATCTATAAAGCCAAATGTTGCTATATAGTTTAAGGGGCCATTACCCAACCCATTTTTCCCTTCAAACATCAAAAGTCACCTTCTGCTATCGTACAGGGAACTTTTCCATCTAGCATAATTTGTCTTTCACTGGTGGGTTGGTCTCCTTTTTAATTCATCTATTGGTGTAGTATGTATCTAGAAATATTTCAGTAACCTTCTCCTTTCTGTGTAAGGTAGCAGGTTACTTTGCCACCAAAACATGGTTAAGTGTGGTAATGCCCATTAGTTAACTAAGGAGATTAAGTAGATTACATTTCTTGTATATACTTCTCAATTGTCCAAATTTTCATTGAATGTCCAAATTTTTGCCTCATAATTTTGGTCTGTTCCTCATACAATTTGTGGTTTTTGGCAAATCATTGAGTATTGAAGTCTCTAAATAATGACATAAATTTGGTTTCAGACTATCATTTAAAAAATGCATACTAACACAAGTCCTTTTATCCATCCTTCAGATGAGACATTACACAAAATCCCATCTACTTGAGTTGAGTTGATGTAGATCAGGTGGATGTAAAATATCCCACAGCATCTATTCAAAAGGGTAGGGGAATTTCCCTAATGCCTTGTCCAAACTTCCCTTCATAGTATAAATACTACCTAGGGTCTCCCCTGAAAAGATGCTACTAGCCTAGTGGGAATAACCCAGTCAACAAAAGATAAATAATTAAAATAATAAATACATTTTAGCAACTTTTTATGTTTATAACAGCACTATTTCTATCAAATTTGTTCATACTTTTTCATTAAATTAACTCACTTCATACCTTTAACCACATAAACATTACATCCCAACTTTCTAAAGGAGGCTCTAACAAGTTGTGATGAAAGGAGGTACTTCCAGCACAGCTAGCTGGAATTTAGTAAAGAATTATATGTCATTTTTGAATATAAAACTGATTTATGCAAGATGCTTTTGTTACAAATATATTAGAACTGTATATCATACAAGATGCTGATGTTACAAATGTATTAGAACTATACGTGATGTGTATATCAAATGGATTTTTACAGACGTTTGTGTTGAAAAGGTATTTGTAAAGTGCTTTTGTTTGAAATGTATCCACAGTGTGCCTTACTGGAGAGAAAAGAAATGTGCATGCACTATAGTAACTGTTTGAATGTATATGTTTTAACAGAGGAAACTGGAGAGTTAACCTCAGTTCAGCAAACATTAGAAAACTATCTGAAATTAAATCACTTTATAGGCTAGACCATAAAGATTCTATCTCACAGGTTTCAATACAGCCAGAGGCACAAATAGTGGTCACTAAATAAGGTGTTTGTATTCTCAAGCAGACACACATTAGTCATTCAGAGTTTCATATTACAATAGTTTTATTTATTTATTTTTTGTTAGCTTAGTTAGTCAAGGAGACCAGGCAAGGATGTCAGCAGAGGATTATGGCAAGCTGACAAGGAGCCAGTTGGTTGAGATGTGCCAAGGCAAAGGGCTGGAGCATGACAACCTGACTAAAGGGGAAATGATTGCAGGCTTAGTCACAGCTGCATCACAGACCAGCAAACAGAAAGACAACCAGACTGGCTTTGGGGAGGTAAAACTCTCAGAAAATGGACAGTTCAACTTTGCCTCAGAGGACTTAAAAATCCTTCTGGAGTTAAAGAGACTTGAATTGGAGGCCAAGCATTTGGAACTAAAATCAGAGGAGAGACTGCAGTATTTGAAGGCTGAAGAAAAAGAGAGACTGAGATGTCTGGAAGCTGAAGAAAATGAGAGGCAGAGGCAACATGAAAAGGAGATGCTGACTCTTTGCCAGGATCATGGAGGTAATGGGGAAGGGAGTAAACAAACCCCAGAAGCAATAAAGGTCAGTAAATTTCTTCCACAGTTTACAGAGGGTGATAATTTTGATAGTTTTATTCATATGTTTGAAAGGGTTTGTAAACAGTATAATGTTGACCAAGAGCTCTGGGTACAGTTTGTGACTCCCTTACTCCATGGTAAAGCTGTAACTGCTGTTTCTAAATTGTCTGATACTGATTGCTTAAATTATAATACAGTTAAAAATTATTTGGAATACTTTAAGTTAACACCCGAAGCTTATAGAAAAGTCTCATGAGCATAGATACAAGGCAGATGAAAGTGTGTGTAATTATATTGCTGAGTTAAGCACTTATTTTCATAGGTGGGTGAGTGGGTGTCAGGTCACCACTTTTGAAGGGCTAACAGACCTTTTGGTGAGGGAACAAGCCCTTAGTACTTTTCCTGAGAACATGAGAGTCTGATTTGCAGATAGGGAATGCAATACCACAGATGAGTTGGGGAAAAAGGAGACCTATCAAGGGTTAAATGTTTTAAATGTAACCAGTGGGGCTATGTAGCATATATATGTCCACAGAGGCAAGGTGGGGAACAAAAAATAAGGGAGCCAGCAATGGGAATAACAGAATGCCAGTGGTAAGTTGTCTGGAGACAACAAAGGTACCAAACTACCACAATACCACAAGAGGTTATATCCTATCTTAGTAGCTGGGAAACAGGCCACTGCTGAGAGAGACACAGACTTTTATGAAAACACTGTGAAGCCTGCAGTGGATAAAGATGAGCACTACTTGCTTGGGCAGTGTCACTCATCTTGTTTCTCATTATAGGTGAACAGGTGGGGGTAGTTTGTTTATATGCTTTATTACACATTAACACGTCAGGATGGATAGCAGCAGTACAAAATATAAACAAACTGATTAACTGACTACACAGACCATACATGCTTAAATTTCATCAGCTTACTACAAAATAGCAATCAGGCTCGCATGTGCTCAGCATTTATACACTTATACAAGATCCTAGAAAGCTTCTTAAAGGTATAAATACATATTGATCTACATTCTCCCTCTTTAATGAATTGCCCACAATATAATGACATTTGAAAAGGAACATGCAATTTTACTGACAATAAGAAATAAACAGAACATTCATGTCCAAGTTGCCGTGTATCTGGAACATAGTCTGGAAATGTGACCTGATCTAGTGATATAGCAATCAGAACTGGGTTTAGTAACAGGAACAGTCATTGGTGAACAACTTGCTTCAGGAGTTTCAGGATTCTTCTCTGAAACAGGGATATGTACTGGAAAGTCTTCTGGAACTGAAATGCTGGATAACTTATTCTGAGATATAGAGTCTTTCTCGCAGGTAGGATACTGCAATACAGGCTCAGAAACCAGAATCAAATGTTTCTGATTCCACCATGTACAATCTTGGCTTTGGACATACACCTTTCATGACATCAATCCAATCAATACCTTTGGACATCTGCATCTTCATTATCTGCCCTTCTCACAACAGATTGAGTGGTTTGCTGGTCTTTTCATAATAGGACGCCTGGGATAAGCACTTATTTAACATATTGGCTTTCACTGATCTGTTGTTCTTGACACATGGAACTAGTAATGAACTACTAATCAGTGGTGTGGTTCTGGCTGGTCTCAACAGAAGTCTCTGTGCAGGTGAACCAAGATGTTTATCACAAGGAACATTTCTGAGATTTAAGAGATTCAAGAAAACATCACTACTGTCTCATTTCAACATCTCTACTAATTGTTTCACACTTTGAACTGCACATTCTGCCAAACCATTTGACTGTGGGTACTCAGGGCTATTCATGATATGAGTAACGTCCCACTTATCATCAGCAAATCTTTTGAACTGCTGGTTTGTAAACTGTGTACCATTGTCAGAAATAACTTTGTGCGGACTACCATGGACTGCAAAATTATGCTTAATCTTAGTAATGATAGTACTGGATGCTAGATTAGGAAGTAGGTCAGTCTCAAACCAATTGGAATAAGAGTCTACTAACACCAAGTAATTTTGACCATTCCATTTGAAAATATCTGTAGCTACTGTCAACCAAGGTAGTTCAGGAATCTCAGAAATAAACCAAGGGTAGGAAGCAGTGAACAGTCAACAAACGAACGACAAACACGTTTATTTTAAGCACTTTTCGTCAGCTCAATAAAGCTGACTTCATCAGAAACCTTTGATGGTCAGCTTTATTGAGCTGATGAAAAGCACTTAAAATAAACGTGTTTGTCGTTCGTTTGTTGACTGTTCACTGCTTCCTACCCTTGGTTTATTTCTGAGTTTTTTTTCGCTCATGTTTTCTTTAGTTCAGGAATCTAGTTTAGCTGAAGTGGTTCTTTTTGTTGATGCGGCTTAGTACTATTACATACAAAACAAGATGAAAGTACTCTCTCAATATCCTGTGACATAGGAGGCCAAAATATTAGTTCTCTAACCTTTCTTTTGGTAGAATCAGCTCCTGGGTGGCCACGATGCAAGCTAGTAATATACTCTTGTTGCAAGGACTTTGGAACAATTACTTTTGAACCTTTCATGATGATACCATTGTCAAATAAAATTTCATCTCTGTAAGGAAATTAAGGTTGTGCTTCCACTGGCAAGCAACTGATAAGTAAGTGACCAACATAAGTAATTTTCATAGCCTGAATTTGCACTTCTGAGGATTCAGCTTAAGATTCATTTCACTTGTTCTTTCCAGAACTTTCTTGAGGTTTCTGTCATGTTCGGCTTCAACATTACCTCCTTACTAGAATATCATCTACTATAATAATAGCACATGGATAACCAGAAAAAAAAATTGCTGCATTGCATGCTGGAAGACTTCACTGGCAGAATTTATCCCAAATGGCATACCTGCCAAAAGGAGTACTGATGGTGGTTAGCAATGAGGACTTTTGATCAAGAAAAAAATTGCCAAAATTAACTCTTTGTGTCTAGGACAGAAAAAAAAAACAGTGGCATTTGGCATAAGAGCAGTGACTTCTTCGACTATATGCATTGGATGATGAGGTCTTTTCAGTGCTGTGTTCAAATATCATAGATCAGTACATGTCTGATATCATCTGAGCTTTTCTTATGAGCTACAGACATGGAGGATACTCATTCGGTAAGTTCATCAACTGGACAAATTACACCTTGCTGTACCATTTTATCTAGCTGTTTTTGACTCTGTTCTACATAGCTACTGGAACTTTCCAGGCTGGCTTGACAACTGGGCTGACTTCTGGGTCTATCTTCATGGAGCACACAACTGGGAGTTTGCCTAGTTTGTCTTCAAAATGACCAACATAGGTTGAAAAAATAGACTGGGCAATATTAGAACAGTGGTCTTTTAAGCTTACATGGTGCACTTCCTTATTACATAAAGCAGTCACTTTTTCAAACTGTCTCTGAGGCCTAATAATGATTGTATGTGCCTTTGGACTATGTAAAATTGCAAGTCATAGCTGTTCCCAGGAGAGTAACAAGAAAGCACTACTGAACTTTCAGTTTGAATTTTTTCACTACCATAACCAACAAGCTTTGCACACTTTGCCAAATCAAGCTGCTCACCAGTAGATATTCTACCAAATGTTTCTGCTGACATAACATTGCACTATGAACCTGTGCCAAATTTGAACTCTGTGGGTATCCCATTTATCTGAACAGTACAAAATACCTCATTCTTGGACCATAAATCTACTGCATTGACTGTTTCATTAAGCACTGACACACCATTAACATAAAAATAGGGTCACAGCTTTCTAATTGATCAACTTGTCTCTTTGAATGTTCTCTTTTAATAAAAGAATGCCCCTTATTTGACTTACAAAACCATTAGAAATGATTCCACTTATTGCATTTGTTTCATTGCTGACCAAAAGCTAATCACTTTTCTCTTTTGGGCTCATGATTTGTACCACAATTATGACAGTTGATATGAAACTGGGTAGAGGCACATTCTTTGAGTTTGCTGACTCACTCTTGTGCTTCACTGAGACTGTATGCACTCTGGAATTTGCTAGAAAGCTTCGGGGTTTCCCAGTGACTGTTTCAGGGCTTACAGTTGCTGGCATGTGCTTGGGCCTGTTTCTTTTAATCAACTGCTGCATACTATCAACGTGAGTACTAGAAGATACCGGAAGCATGCACTTCTTATTTGTAAGCATATTTGTGTACTTTTTCTGTGAGCTCATATACCTGACAAATCTCAGTGGCCTTATTCAAAGTTAAATCACTGTTACGAAGCAAAATCTTTCTCACAGTATCATCTTAAATACCACACACAAGTCTGTCTTTTATCAACTCATCCCTTAAATCACCAAATCTGCACATTTTAGCTTTGTTTCTCAAGTCAGTAATATATGCTGCAAATGTTTCACCCGAATTTTGATCTGTTGCGTAAAATAAGTGCCATTCCATTATAATATTTGTTTGGGGGTTACACATTTCTCTAAATTTATGTTTTAAGTAATCTGGGTCTTCCCTTGACTCAGCCGGCACAACTATATGACAGTTTTCCCCCTCCCCTATAAATACAGCAGGTGCATACACAAATGAATGCTCACTTTCTATGGCTTCTGAACCAGCTAAATTAAGTGTAATTGCCTTTGTATGGTCATCTTTATCAGAAAATGGAGCTTGTATGAAAATATCGTAGTCTTGCTCAAACGCTCTCATATCCTCTGCAACATTATTATCAAATACAAGTGGAGCTGGTTTTCAAAATCTGTCTGCCGTGCCAACAAAGTATGCCCAAACACACTGAAAAAATGGACCTTGTAATTATATATGAACATGCACACACAGCCAGTACTTGTAATAGCATTCAAATGTACAATAAACTCTTCGAAATACTGTACTTTGTGAAACAAATGTACTGTGATACTGCACAAACATGCAAATACTTTGTAGACTTCAGATATCTTGAATAGCTTTAATTAATGTGAAAAAAGTATGTGGTATGAGCTGCTTCAAATAAAATGCAGTTCTTTTCTATATTTTATTCATTTTATGTGATTTAGACTTTATTTCAAACATTTTCCATAGTCATTCAAATATTTTTTTTCATTATGTCAGTTTCAGGCATTTTCTTTACTTAGAAATTTGTTTTGAGTGTTCTGAGTGCTTCGTTTTACATTTTGCAAATAAGAAACCATTTAAGTAAGCTTTGGTACCTGAAATACATTTCTGACTTGTTTTTGCAAATTAAACGTGAAGTGGAGATGATCCACTCCTCCAGCTTTAACTGAGTGTATTCTCGGTCCTGAATCTGGATTTCTGGATCCCATTCTGACACCATGTCACTCATCTTGCTTCCTATTAAAGATGAACAGGCAGGGTAGTTCATTTACATGCTTTATTACACAGAAACACATCAGGATGGATAGCAGCAGTACAAAATATAAACAAACTGATTAACTGACAGACTACACAGACATACATGCTTACATCTCAACAGCTTACTAAAAAATGGCAGTCAGGCTCACACGTGCTCAGTATTTATACAATTTTGCAAGGCCCTAGAAAGCTTCTTAAAGATATAAAAACATGTTGATCTACAAACAGTCTACTCCAGTCAGAGCTTTAGGAGAGACCCCATTCCAAATACCTTTGGCTAGGGTTCACCTTGACTGGGAGTGTGGAAAAAGAAGCAAGCAAGTAGGTGTGTTTGAGGATATCCCTGCAGATGTCATCATAGGGAATGATTTTGATAATGCAGTACCTTGTGTGCATGCAGTGACATGCAGTCAGACTTGGAGACAGGCATGTGGGTCTGGTAGCCTGGGAGGGACCCAGACAGACTGCATACTTGAAGCCAGGACTGGTGAGGTGGCCACTTCAGGGAGGGTGCTACAATGTAGCTGTGAGACTTAAGGTGAGCCACAGCTGCTGGTGGGTATGGATGTTCTGTTGAACAGAGTGACTGCAAGGGCAGAGGTGAGTTGTAGTACCCAGGCTGACAGTGAGGCACCACTATCAGATGATACCAGACTTCCTGTGAAAGGGGAGACAGGGAAAGGTTACAAAAGGAGAGTTGAGACAGGCTCAACTCTCAGACCCTACATTAGAAGGCTTGAGGGAGGTAGCTAGGGAAGTGCCTGATTCTCAAGGAAAAGGGGGTTCCATATACTGGAACAAAGGGTTACTGTTTAGAGAATGGACCCAAAGGGAGGGCTAGACGGTGAGAGAATAAAGCAGTTGGTAATGCCCAGAGCCTACTGTCTGGTACTTCTAGCCATAGTCCATGACATTCTCTTTGCAGGTCATATGGGCATAAAATGCACCAAGATATGTATTATGTAGAACTTCTATTGGCCTGGGATTACAATGGATGTAACAGGGTACTGCAGGACCTGTGAGCAGTGCCAAAAGGTAGGCAAGGCAGGAGACAAGGTCAAGGCTCCGCTGATGACTTTGCCAGTGATTGAGGAGCCATTTCTGGGGGTAGCTATGGATTTTGTGGGGTCTCTGAGTACCCCAGGTTCCACAGGAAGAAGTATATCCTAGTGGTAGTAGATTATGATACCAGATACCCTGAAATGGTGGTCCTGTCCTCCATTGAGGCAGAAAAGGTTGCAAAGGCTTTGTTATAGATTTTCAGAAAGGTAGGTTTCCCAAAAGAAATACTGACTGACAGAGGGAGGGTGAGTGCAAATCCCACAAGGAGTCTGTTGTGGCATATGTCCTAAACCTCAGGACAAGGCTCAGGGAACTCATGGGCTTGGCCCAGGAGGACCTGGCAGGAGCCCAACAGCAGAAAAAGGTCTGGTATGACAGGAATGCTCAAGCCAGAGAGCATGCTGTGGGGCAGCAGGTTATGTTTCTCATTCCTGTCAGACACAATAAGCTGCAGGTAGCTTTGGAGGGACCCTTCAAGGTGGAGGAAGTTCAGTGATGTTAACTACATTGTAGAACTGCTAGGCAGGAGGCAGGGGCATGGACTTTACCATGTTAACATGATGAAACCTTACCATAACAGGGAGTCCCTTGTGCTAAGTATATACAGTAGAAGGCAGGAGGAGTCTGAGAGGGATCTATGTCTACAGCAAGCCAGCAAGCCAGCCAGCAAAATCCCAAGTTACTATTGTGGAGCCTAGGGCTGCAGGCATATGATATGACAGTGCAGCAGTGTACTGGGGTCACGAATGCCAAGGCAGCTGGGATCTCAAGACAAGGTATGGAGTAATGTCTTCCCAGATAGGTTCATCCCTCTCAAGCAATGTTTATCAAGGGGCACTTGAAAAAGTAGCTTGAGTCTTCGAAGACGGGAGAGGTGTGACGAAAAGAGGCACTGCCACCACAGTTAGCTGGAATTTTGGAAAATAATTATATGTCATTTGTGAATATCAAACTGATTTATACAAGATGCTTGTGGTACAAATGTATTAGAACTGTATGTCATACAAGATGCTGGTCATACCTCTCAACTGAACTGGATTCCTCAGTATTTACCAGTTTTGAGATCAAAATAATAAGGTGCCAAGAATTCCCGAGTGCCCCCCCTTCAATTCCAACTTTTTCCCTGATTTTTTTCCTTTTGTTTTAATTTTTATTAACTAGTTTAAATAATGGATGACATCACCACGCATCGTAGCATCAATGTTCAGGGGCATGCATGGTAACATCAGCTTAATGAAGCAGAAGGTTGCCTGTTGTTCCACTCAGAATGTCTCTGTAATTTGGAAGCTGCAGCAGCGAGGGAGCAGAGCCGACTCTGGACTGGAGCTGTACTATGTTCACTGTGCACAATTTTATTTAAGTTAAGTTAGTTAACTTCTGCAGAAGAATCAGTCCACCTGTGCCCTCATGACAAGATAGAATCCATTCCATATCCATTCCTTTCTTGACCTCCAGTAAAAAGTTAAAAAACGACACACATTACATGTTTCTGTCCTCATTACAATTAATGGTCAATATAGTTTTTTTCTGTAATGGAACCTGTCTTACAACAGTGGTATAGCTGGGGGGTGGGGTGGGAGGAGTGGTCTGCCCCAGGCAGCACTTTTGGAACTGTCATTCTTCCGGTCCAGTCCTGTTCTTCCTGCCCACATTATTTTTTTTAAATACAATACAAGTTACAATTCTCAGGCTGCAGATGCCAAAGAGTTTGCTTCTTATGTTGCCATGTTCAGTGTGTGTGTACAAATGTTCAGTGTTTTATTGGGGTCTATATTACCAGATTAAAAACCCGTTTCAGTGAACACCACAAAACTGACACACATAGCCTGAACCGCAAATACGCCAAACCCCTTAAACTGCGAAATTTCAAATTTCGAATCATCATAGGCCAACACCACCGTGCGCTACATACGACATACCCAAACATAATAAATAAAACACATACATACACTAACCAAACCCTACTTCTAACCCTACACTAAACCTTACATACATTACTATCTATGCACTTACCTTAACCCGCACCCTAACCCTAAGGTCCGTAACTATCACACTCTTACCCTACAGACATATACCCAAACAAAATAAATAATCCACACACATACACTTAACAAAACCCTACTTCTAACCCTATACTAAACCTTACATACATTACCTATCTATGCACTTACCTTAACCCGCACCCTAACCCTAAGGTCCGTAACTATCGCTCACTTACCTTACAGAGCTATACCACAGACGGGCCAACCATGACACTTCGACATTTTGTATTTTGCTGTTTTGAACATTCACCATTACCGTAGTTCTTGCTATACGTGTCGGTCTTGTGGTGTTCGCTGAAACGGGTTTTCGATCTGGTAATATAGACCCTTTTATTGCAAGTGTGTTTCTTACTGCTGCCACATGCTTTGTGTGTGTAATTCACAGAGTTTGCTTCTTATTGCTGCCACTGTCAAGTTGCGTGTGTGTGTGTGTGTGTATGTGTGTGTGTGTGTGTGTGTGTGTGTGTGTGTGTGTGTGTGTGTGTGTGTGTGTGTGTGTGTGTGTGTGAGTGTGTGTGTGTGTGTAATGCCCAGTTAGTTATACCTGGTGGTTGTTACTCAGGCTCAAACCCTGTACCTTAGTACAAGAAGGAAAGCCTGAATTCTCTACCCAAACCACCACTTCTGATTGAAGTAGTAGAGTGGCCATGGCTCATACTTTTGGTATGTTCCTCTTAAAATTTGTGGTTTTCTGGTAAATCAGTGAGAACTGAATTCACTAAATAATGATAGCCATTTAAGTTTCAGTCTTCCTATTTTGCAGGTAATGCATGGTAGCACAAAACTTTTTATACAAGCAATGTTTAAAATGTGTCCCTGGTTTTGGGCCTTTGTACCCCCCCCCCCAATAAATTTTGTTTTTTTCTAGATTTCTTGTGCTGCTCAGTTCTTCAGGGGGAGAGAAGTTTAGTGCTGCTTATACTAAGTCTGCTTGTGTTGTTAATAGCACAATAGGTAGAATATTTGCTTTTGATGCAGAAGGCTGTGGGTTTTACTCCCACAATAGTTAGATGGATTGCTGATACTATACTGTCTTGTACTTTTAAAGGGGTAGATGCTGCCTTCCTGAGAATATCCTCTTTGGCAAAGATACCTAGTAACTATGAACCTGTTATTAGTTTGCCATCCATTCCCTATTGCAATATTACTAGCTTATCATTTTTTAAATGTAACATAGGCACTTTATTTGTAAATGAAACAATGAAATATAAAGTTGTTTGCTAGTGGCAACTTCTTCATTAGTTACAGATCTCTTTAATGTGGAATTATTTTACTTCTGCAGAGATTGTGAACATGTACTGATTCTGGTGGATTGTAGAAGTCTGAGTAGACTTTTAGGATGGAAATATTCTGAATTGGGCAATTTTGTCATTATTGGTTCATGCATTTTGTTTCATTGCTTACTGGAAAAATGTAAATGTTATCTGCCACTGGCCAGATGCATTTTGTTTGTATGTGGGTTTCAATGCTGTTTCAATTAATGTGAGTTTCAATGGCAGAGAAGTTTTAATGCTGTCTATTTTCATTGTGGGACTGTATTGCTTTGTTTAGCAGATGTCTATTGGTGTTTGTGCTATAAAATGTAAAATAAAAGTTTTAAATGAAATCCATATAATCTCTGTAGAAGTAAAGCAGTATGCACATTACAGTGTTTATGGTAAATAAGGCAAAATAGCCAAGTTATTGGATACTGGAATGGCTGCAGGGGGGAGGGCTGTGTATGGGGGGGCCCTATTTGACCATGATTTTGTGAGAGAGGAAGGGCGGCAAACTCAAAGACAGCCCCAGGTGGCACAAGCTCTAGCTATGCCACTAATCAGTAGGCCATGGAGAATGACTTTTGGAAGTCCTAGCAAACTATAATATTATTTTGCTAAGATTAGAATATTGCCTACCATTAAATGCCCTACGTTTACCACAAAACCCACATACTGCAAGTCACCAAAATCAAAATCCTATGGTTCATTATCTTCTCCCTTCCTAGTGAACATCATTACTACACATTTAAAAAAAATGGTTACCATTTACTACAGGGTCTGGGGCCATATTTTGGTTGTCTGTTCTTCAGTATGCTTTTGAAAGTTGGTATCCCACAATTCCATTGGAGTGGGTGGGGTTCCATAATTATGTATGTACATTGTACCTATTTTTCATGGGCCTTTGTCCAGATTTTTGATGTTTCTAGGTTGAGAGGTATGGTGTTACAAATGTATTAGAACTGTATGTCATGTGTATATCAAACTGATTTATACAGACGTTTGTGTTGAAAAGGTATTTGTAAAGTGCTTGTGTTTGAAATGTATCCACAGGGTGCCTTACTGGAGAGAAGAGAAATGTACATGCACTATTGTACCTGTTTAAATGTATATGTTTTAACGGAGGAAACTGGAGGGTTCACCTCAGTCCAGCAGACTTTAGAAAAATATCTAAAATTAAATCACTTTATAGGCTAGGCCATAAAGATGCTATCTCAGAGGTTTAAATGCAGACAGAGACAGACAGGCTGTACTAGGAAGCTTTCTGTATTGTCTTTGGGGTGAACTAATTACTACTCTGGAAGTATGGATGCATGCAATTGTTTTATGACTTCCAGTACTTGTCAAAGATCTGAGCAAACACCGTCATGTATGTATTTTTACAGGAAGGTGCTAAGTCCTGCCAGCTTCCAGCAATAGGGGTTTTGCATGGGAACTAGAAGTCAAATGACCAGAAATGGTGTCATTTTGCAAGCTATGTCAGAAGTAATATTTTAGATATTATTTTGAGAATTCTGTTAGTGAGACAGAGCATTCTGTATTCTGTCTTGGGCCTCACAACAAGAAGAACCATTCACCACATCATCTATCTTGCAATATTAAGTAAGTGATTAGGGAGACGTGATTCTCTTAGATTCAGTAAGGAATACAGTGAAGCTTAGTTTAGATATTGTTTTTTTTTTGTTTGTCTGATCCTGTCCTTCAATGTTATTTTAAATAATTCCTCTGTTTTGAACTCTGATGTCACTGTGAAGATATACTTAGTATTTTCTTGGTCTTGTATTATTTATTATTAAATATATTTAAACCTTTCATTGTGGCTGATCTTTGCAGATATATTTAAGTTTTGTGAGTACATAAATATTTATTTAGTGACATTGTGTGGGCCAATCCTAATAGCCTTGCTCTTGGTCAAACTACCATTTGTATTAGTATTAATACTTCACTCAGTATATTGGGTACCCTTGAAAGAGCCTTAAAGTGGCTGGCAAGGGGTTCTGGTGGAAGTAATAACTACCTTATAATCTGGGCAGAAGGGGGGCATAGCTAATAAACCTGTGCCAGACTTTCCTAGGTGTGTGTGTGTGTGTGTGTGTGTGTGTGTGTGTGTGTGTGTGTGTGTGTGTGTGTGTGTGTAAACAAATGTCCAAGAGTTTGTGTGCGTGTGTGCGTGTGTCAGCTACTTGGGCAGGGACATGAAGCACTGGTTGGACATAGAGAGTGTTGGAGAACTTGGCTTGGTACCCTGGTTAAGGACTCATCTCTATAGCTGTGCCAGTGGGGAGTCTTACTGGGGATCTGGAGAAAGAGGGAGAAACCAGCCCAGGTCTCTTTGTGCCCTTAATGGAAATTGTACTTGATTTAGAGAGCTGCATCTGGAAGTACTGTGTGGGTACCTGTTATCCACCCAGTGAACGTCACCCACTAGTGCCAGTGTTGAGGATTGAAGAAAAGTGTGCCTCCTGTATACCACCATGGCAAAACAGAAATAACTTTTAAAACTAATTTTATTCACCGTTGAAATAAAATAAAAACATAAAACATAAGAATCCAGTCTGATGAGCGCTTTCAGCTATTTAGCCTTCTTCAGATCATATAGCTAGGACTGCTCTCATTTTAACTTTAAAATAGTAAGTAGCCAATCTCTCTCTTGATTCACATCAACGCCCTTTCTCTAAGGCCAATCGTTCAGGATGGATAGAATGTTCAACCTCTTTTTCGGATAGCCAATGATAATCTTAATAGAGCTCCATCTAGTTACATCAGCAGGTATCCAATGCCTTATTCTCAATCAGTACCTGCCCCTTTTTATAACCAATCAGCTACATCAAGGGGACCAATTATCCTATTTGCAGCCAATTGTATTCCTCCTGGCCTTTAATGCAGGTTTCAAGGGAACCAAGTGGTTTAAGCCAGGGAAGTGATTTACTCACATGTTCACAATCCAACTAACCTCATGTAGTTCTATATGATTGTGGACATCCCCCTCTCTTGTTGTTTGAGCCACAACCTCGATGGGCTTAAATCTAAAGTAATGAGTGGGATGTTTGGCTACATGTGCTGCCAATTCATTACTCACATGCATGTTGTGTATGTCCATAAGATGCCATAATATACTATCCTTAAATCGTTGGTCAGTTTTGCAAGTGTAAAATGCATTACACTGGCAACAGGATGCTAAGTAAACTAGATGCTGGGTATTGCAGTCCACATATACATTGAAAGTAAATGCCTTGTTGGTGCAAGGATGGATAAATGTATTTGTACTATCAATATAAGTACATGATTTGCATCTCTGACATTTAAAAGTACCTTTTCTTGTAGAACGTGGTGGCTGAACAAACCCATTTTTATTACGTAAGAGCCTTTTGATATTTTTCTTGTTTTTAAATAGGAATCTAGGGGTTTATCCTACAATGTTCTTTATTTTATTGTCAGTTGTTAAAATGGGCCAAAATCTCTTGATAATGTCACAAATTTGCTTACTATCCGCACTATAAGTAAGTGCACATTTCATTTGTGGTTCCCTGGTTTTAGTGACTGGGTTATCATGATATAACGGAGTATTCTGATGTGAGAAATATGGCCGTCCTTTACCTTTTCTGACCTCTTTGTATCCAGTTTTCATAACAAGGTATGTCTATGTAGTTTCAACTGCTCAGTTTGAAATTTTTCATCATCCATAGAGCCTCAGTGTCTGGTTCTCAAAAATATTGTTATAGATATGTCCTGGGTACATACTTTGTCTGTGTAGATAGTGATTCTTCCAGGTAGATTTCCTAAAAACACTGGTAATTATGCCATTACTTGGATGTATATGAATTTTAACATCCAGAAAATCAATCACTTCTTTAGAACAGTTTGCTTTAAATTCTAAGAAGGCAGTACTCTGGTTGATGTAATTTATGAAAAGGACAAGTTGTTCAATACTCCCTTTCCATAAAATAAAAATGTCGTCCACAAAACAACCATAATATATCAGATGTTTTCTCCATGGATTAGTGTCACTTAGAATTTCTACATTTTCCCATTGGGTTAATACCAAGTTAGAATAACTATTTGCACATGGGTTGCCCATGGCACCTCCCCACGTTTGCAAATAGAAAGTATCCCCATATACAAAGACGTTGTTTTCCAGGACAAGTTCCATTAAAGAAAATAATGGGTCTGAGCTGACATCATTATGTCATAAGAATGAATCTATAGCTTGTAAGCCAAACTCATTTGGTATCACTGTGAATAAGCTAGTAATGCCCATAGTCACAAGTATGATATCATTAAAGTTTATCAAATGGCTGGTTTTGGTGTATAAATCACTTAAAAAAAACTTCCTGTGTCCTTTAAGTGCATCATTTTACATTCTTTTTCTCTTTTTTTAATTTCTCCAAATCTTTCAGGTTTCTAATACCATGATGGGAATGGACCCATTTCCTAAGTCAAAGTATGATTAAACTGCATGAAAGTAGTATTTTTTCAATCTTGAATGTAGGCCAGAAGTGCTCTTCACGGCACTTGCAACATGCCCAGTAATGACTCCTTCTGCAATTCGTACAGAGTCACATATATCGGTAACATATCTAAATATGATTGTACATTCTTTTTTGTAAGACCCATTGATCCTACTAATATTGAAATTGTTTGGGTATCTTTCTTCCACATTGCTCTCATTTCTGCCTGCACATCCTGATATTTTATGACTTTGTGTCTCTCTGTATGCAAGACACTGTAGTCACTGGGCATGGCGATTTCAGTGATCAATACTACTTTTGTCTTCTTTTCATGGACCACTGTATCTGGTTTTCTGGCATCTATCTTTTAAAGTTTTGGTAATGGGTGATACTATGTGATGTAGGCTTCATCATTTTCTGTGATGCTTTGTGGTTCATGTTTCCAATGTTTTTTAGTTACTTCAGTATTATGTTTGCACAATCTCCAGTGCAATAGTCTTGCCACATTATTATGCCTTTCAGTATACAGACCTTCTGCCGTTAGTATATCACAACCAGCAACAAGGGTGCAAAAGTTTCCAATTCTGTTTTACAAAACCTACATTTGTCTGTTTCTCCCATACGCTCAATGGACTTTGTAAACCAACGTGTACATAATCCACTATCTTGGGATCCCAATATTAATTTTTCATCTTTTGGTTTGAATTTGCCTCTCCTTAACCATTCCTACATTCGATCCTGATCAACATGAGGTTGTTCCAGGAGTTTTCTATACTTGTAACTATATTTATGCATTTTCCCCCCGTGACTCTCCTCATGTCTGCTTTCCTATACTATCATCCATTCTGTCCGTCTCCTTCCTCGACTACCATCTGCCTTAATTCATAAATTGACTACTCAAGTACCCTGAACTCTCCCTGCATTGCTCCCCACCTCCCCACTGCTCCACAAATCATCCTATCGTGCAAGCCTCTCAGGCTTCCTGCTGTTCTTCTCCTCCCCCTCCACGTATCTACCACCAGCTCTTGAGTCTTTTCACTGTCTGTTAGCGATTTGGTACTCTCTACTGCGGCCTTTATAATCAGTTTTACTTCAGATGAGTTTTACCCTACTAACTGTACTGGATAATGTCATTGATAACCTATGTTACAACTCCTAGACTTTATTAAATTGTCCTGTTCCATGTTGCATCATTTAAATACTTTCTAGCTGTCCTAATTATGTTAACATACACTTACCAGACACTGTGTGTTTCCTTTGAGTGCCAGAAATAAAACTGTTGTAGATCCCTCAAAAAGATAGTATCCGATACAAACCCATAAAGGAATTGGCTCCTGGAATCTTTTTGCAGTGTGTCACTACAAGGTTACAGTTCCCTAAGCCATGTATGTTTCACCCATAATGTGTGTTTTTCTTTTATATACATACATATATACATATTTATATATTATACACACACACACACACACACACACACACACACACACACACACACACACACACACACGTATGTATGTATGTATGTATCTGGAGAACAGCTGATCAACAGTTGTGTGAGATCACTATCAAGGTTGGGGAATATACCCTTTCTGCAGTATTGTCCTATCTTGGAGTGGGAATATTTATGTAGCAGGAAGTATGGGGCACAGTCCCCCACACCCTGCAAAAGACGTTTTTTTGTTTCATGCCCCGACATTCTTTCTCGGAGCATACACTTAGTGCTAATTTATTTCTGGCTTATTTTAAACAGCTTTGATGATATCAACATTGTTCAGTTTCAGCATTAGCCAATACCCCAGTATATATATATATATATATATATATATATATATATATATATATATATATATATATATTTATGTGTGTGTGTGTGTGTGTGTGTGTGTGTGTGTGTGTGTGTGTGTCTGTGCATGTAGTTAGAGAGTGTAGGGGTGAAGTCTTTCCACGGAGTGGAGGAGAGCTTGACTTTTGCAAAAAAGAATGATTTACTGATTTTCCTGGAATGTTCAACAGATGTGAGTTCAGAGAAAATACATCGGGCAGCATCCATGCAGAAATTTGAAATTCAAGTATTCCCAGTGGATCTACTATTTGCTGCTAAAAGCGCTATTATGCAAAATACCATCTGAGGCAAACTTAACTTTATTTATAGCCCTGCTTTACCCATTCTGGGGAGCGGTTTCCCTGAATCTCAACTAATAAGTTATCCTCAATCTAAGGATGTCAAAAAGAAAATCTGGTGAAAAAATTACTGTACGTGATTTTAGTTAACATTCTTGGAGTTTTGGTTATTTTTGGCAAACCAACCAATCCTCCTCAGTTCAATATTTTGAAATTCCACAGGCAATGCTCAGTATATTGCAGTCGCTGGATTGTGCAGCTCTCCTACTGCAACACATTTAGTCAAAGTTTATTGTGATTCAGGAGTAACATTCAACATCATTAGGGGGTCATAATGTAAGACTACGAATGGGATACTTTTATAAATAAGAAAACATTTTTTTTTATCTGAAAGAGTGGTGCACCACTGAGCATTTTTAGCAAGAAAAGAGTCAGGCATATAAAAAGAAGCCTTTCAAGAAAGGATGGCTAGGGTGAATGGATCATCATGAAGAACAGGAAATGAGAGCTGTTGAACTGCATTTTACCTTAGGATGGAACTTTGCACACCCTCTCCTTTACTTATCAGTTCTTCATCCTGCTTAGTTAGGTTTCAACAGCCTAATCTGATATAATTTTTATGTATATATCTACATATGAGTCTGTATGTGTGTGGGTGTGCACGTGTGTGCATGTGTGTGTGTATATTTGTGCATGTGCATGTATTTGTACTGTGTATATATCTCCATAAATTAAATGCTCAAAACTTGCACATGTATACACAAACACACGCACACACACATGCATATTTTATGCCTATTTCCAGAAAAGAAGGAAAATAGATATATTATGCAAATGTAAAAATAAGAAACAAATTTTATGAAGATGAACTACAAGGTACATTTCAGACACCCTGTCTCCCAAAGCAGTGCATCAGTTAACTTCACAAAAACATCTTTTAGAGGTTTGCAGCTGCTGTTTGTGAGGAAACACAGATGCAACCCTATAGTTTGTAGCATGATTCACACTTAGGCAGAGCACAGATGGTACATGCTTCTACCTTTAGGCTATAGCTTTGAAATGAACTCTATGTGCTTAGTGAAATGTGGTCAAACAGGAATTCCCAACCCAAGATGTATTAAAACAGTCAATTATATAAGTCACTTATCCTGACCTGAAATTACAGGTTAGTGTCACAAACATCAGTTTTATATAAGAAGAACTGTATTATCTTAATTGTTTGATATTTGGTACAAGCTACCTTGAAATTGAGCAGATTTCTGCCTATAAGCTGCAACATACTAACCTGAAAATGAATGAAGAAGGACAAATTATTTGATCTGTTTTAGATCTAGTATAAACAGTGCGACCCAGATTAATACTTGTTATTAGTCTTAATGTTCTATCATTTTACTTCCATGTATATGCATTTTATGAGGAATAGCATACATATTTCGTGGTAAATCCTTTAGGCTAGCTTTCATTTATATAAAGCTATTATTAGTGTAACAGACAGTTCACAAGGAAGCCCTTCTGTGGAAAATGTTGCAACCTCTGTCATAAATGAAAGGGGATGCCTTTTATATTCCATGACTATGACTAGAGGTACAAAATGATTTCATTATAATGCGGAATATGAAGAAACAAACCTCAGTGGTACAACAGCCTGCATTGTTTTGTTCCACATTGTCAGATATATCATTCCAGTACCACACAGTAACATGCTGGGATAAAGGTCTGACTCCAATGCAGATGAACTAGGCTCACCTTGAAAACCAGAAGAGCCAGCTGGGGGGGGGGGGGGGGTTGTGTCTCTGGTTAATATGGGGGTTGGGGGGGGCAGCCCAGTATACTGCACCGTTGACATCCAGTAGTGTCTGGTTGTTGCAAAGGCAGCACAACTGTAAGTAACATGTTTGCTTACTATAGCCAAAGTAGGGAAATGGGTGGAAGCATGCATGCTTGCACCAGTTATCATTAATGTGGGAGTTAGAGTGATATTGCCACTGGACTAGACCTGCGCACTTCCTTAATCCAGGGAAGATCAAGTGTTATCTAAAGTTATGCTGTCCATGTATCCACAAGTAGCCTCTTGTCTGGTGGGAGACTGGACCTTCAGATGACAGAGATAAAGGGGGTTCCAATCAGTCGGATTGTGGTCAGAGTGAGCTGATGCAGAAAATGTTTCAGTAAAAGAAGCTTGCACAGCAGATTTAAATGTAGAATTCAGGCATACATTATTGTGGAGGCCTTGATATAAGGCAAGGGATGGCTGAAGGAGAAGTTGCAAGGAAAAAGGCCTTGAGAGTTAACCTTGCACTGCAGAGACTGAATATCAATAAAAGCCATTTTAAAAAGAATACTTAACATTTCTTTGCCTGTTGATTATGACTAAGATAGAAACAGCATTGCATACTAACAACTGTGAATGAGTACAGCACTTTGAAATTCCACACAAGAGAATTGTTGGATACATTGTGCAAGTCTCCTGCACCCACAACTTAGGGGCTATACCCCTACACCATTGTTGCATTATTATGGTAACTTTGGGACTGCACAAAATCTGGTATGGGTGCAATATACTAATGTGAGTATTGTCAGTTTTGTTGTCATGTCTAATATTGAGTGACCTCAGAATGGGCATAATTAAAATAAAAGGTTTGTTTGTTACCATCCTCTACACTGATGGTGCAAGTGAGCTTGCTGTTTTGCAAATAAAAAAAAAAAAAAAGTAATATGTATATGTACTGGAAAATGTTTTCAGAACTGTAACATATTAACAGTATGGATTTCCAGTGTTGTGAGAATTGTGCTTTTCTGTCACAACAATATGCATCCTGACTGCCTCATTAACATTCTTCTCCTTCTGGAACCCCTACACTTCTGGGATCACCTTGCTGGGATCCCTAGACTTCTTTGCCTCCGAGTATAATGAAGACAAAAAAATCAGGGCCTAGACAAAGACTCCTGCTACACAGAAACGTGAAAGCTGAGATCAGGTACAATACAGAAAAGTGCTGTATAACAGAATTACTTAAGACATCATTTTTCATTTTTATATGGGGGCAAATCTTCCTTCGTCTTTCAGTGTTGGGAATCAAGTCTGTCATACCCCACCAAAATAATACTGTAACCCTATGGAAGCACAAAGTCCAAGATGTGTGTGATAAAATGATGACAGAGTTGCCAATTTCACTCTCAGCTCCAGAGTCACATGACTTTAGACTGAGAATAATCAGGTAACACATACATAGGGGTCACAGACCCTGATCTTGCAGGGATAACCTAAGGAGCCTTTCATTCCTTTAAAACAACCAAATTATAAATATGGTGACCAGAAGATGCACTGGAAACTGATATAGTGATAGTCATGATTTTTATGGTTGACTGTTTGCACCTTGAATATTTTGCCATCATCCATTTATTAGAATGCTCTTTCTACATATCATAATATACTTTACAGACAGCTTCCCTACTCCTTACTCATTTGCGCTGCACCATTGGCTGAGCGGATACAGTTTGAGAATTTAATGTGGCGTTGAGTTCACAGCAATGTATTGTTTTGTGCAAATCAGCGGTGCACCTTTCAGGGATTCCCTCTTTTCTTCACTGTGGTGTAACCAAGGAGTTGTTATATATCCCTTCAGGGGTGCAGTATACATGCTCCCCCTCACAAAAAATGTTTGTGTTTTTTTAAGATTTTTTCAGCTCAGTTTCTGGTATGTAATTTATGAAGAACAGTGAGCCGAAAAACTGATCTTTGCAATCATGTAGGGAAACCTTTTGTAGACACATGGTTCTAACTTCTTGATGACCAGTTAAAACCATTGACCCTGACTCCTATAACATCTGACGTCATACTGTAGCATCCATTGCTGGTGTAACAGAAGAAACATTTCTAGACTTATTGTACTGATAGCTTATGTGTGTCTCAGTACTGTAATATACTTGGGTATGTCATTAAGTTCTGGATGTATAGCACACTATTATGCAGTTTTAAAGCAATGTTGATATTGCTGGCAACACTCATTTCTGTGTCTTATCCCTTATTTTACACTTTTGAATAGCAAATATTACATGGCATCAGAAATAATGGCAAATAAGTTGTTACATCTTTGATTTAACAATGATACATCTACATCTTCCAGGAAATTCTGTCTCTCTCCAGGATAGTTTAGCTGAACACTGAAAATTGCCCAGGAATATGCTTTATTCCTGTGAGCAGTATATCAGAGAAACACAAAAAGGTAGAATAAGCAAAATGTTTACATGCCACAGAGACAGAAACCCTGAAAGTTGATAATATGTTTGAGTTATTTGAAGAGAGGAAGAGAAAAATAAGCAAAAAGGAAAAGGAATATGGCCATTAGGCAGAAACATCAGAATTTTTCTGCACTGAGAAAAAAAAATCTGCCATGTGTCTGACATTTGTTCTTTGGAGGGATACGTGGTCCAACAAAACATATCAATGCTTATGTTACTGAATTTAAGACTCAAACCAAAGATTATCACTTTGGGTAGTTGCATGATTCAGTAGTAAAGATAGAATCATATGTTGTGTAAGAAATCATCGCTGAAGAGGAAGATTTGGGTGCTAGGGGGGACCAGGCATGGAAGGACAGGACTAAGCAGTGAAAAGCAGCTCGCCTATCTTGGGAAAAGGAAGGTGGCTTGGCTTGCTGCACTGATGATGCCTGCAGAAGTGCAGCTGTATCACTTGCAACAAGGACCTAACACACCCACAATGCAGAGGTGAACTGCTTACCTAGGAGACTGCATATGCATGGCAGTACACATGCACCTTCTGAAAAGAAGCAATTGTGAAGAGTACATGCTACCAATGGGATGCACATAGGATATTCTACACGTTACTCAGATCTGCCACTCTCAAACTTTAGATTCTCGCCTATACCGAGGAAAAAAATGGGCCAGAGGGCTCGTGCCCAAATGGAGGAATAGGTGGGTTAGTTGGATGCAGGAAAAGAGAGCTACTGAGCAGATCCTTTAGACTTGAAAAAAAAGCACAAGAGGCAGATTGTCAAGAGGAGCAGATTTTAAAGTAAGTTATATACAATGAGTGAAATTGCACCATCACATTCAGAAGAGTTCACAGAAGAATAAGAATTATATACAGCTGTAAGTGAGAAAATATAATAAAAGAGAGCTATCAGAGTTAATGATGGAAGAAAAAAATGACAAACACATTGTGAGAAGTTCTGTACAAGATAAGACTATAAACATAATAGAAAGAAACCTCCAGTGTGTAATCAAACATTTAGAATCTGTGGAAATCAAAATCATTTTGCTAAATTGCATATAAGGAAATATATAATCCCGTAATAAAAAAATGCATATGGTAGAGCAAAATCATGAACATGAATCTCTTATTGAATTCTGGTGCATAGGAGGCAGTGTTTAAGTGAGATTATGCAGTTGATGGAAAAGTAAGTTTCTCCATACCCCAAGTCTGCATGATCTTTTATTGCAGAATTTGACTTTTTGTGTTGTAAACTTGCATATTATCAGTGTGGTCTATCTTGGCTGAAAATGTGTACACCCTAATAACATGCAAGAAAGTGCCACACAGAAATTAGAACAATAAATAATTCAGAGATCTGGGCAGAGAGTTTCAAAATTAATAATCAAAATATTGACTTTAAACTACACACTGGCATATAGTAGAATTTAACACCCAAGTGTGTGAACAGCTAATTCTGAAATGGAATAAACTAAAACTAAGTCTAATTTTTTTATTCTGGCCATAATGTAAACCATTGGGTCAGAAAATGCTTATTTGAAAATATAGCAAAGAATTACACAAGATTCAGCCCCAGATCATTAGAATGGAAGCGCTGGCTATATTGGGCCACTTGACTTGCCATAACATATGTATAGTAAAAAGAATTCACTGGGGGTTTACCTAATGGTTAAGGTATGTACCTCACAGACACAAGGTACAGGGTTTGATTCTCACCTCATGAGGAGTGAGTTTGGCAAATGATTAAGGTTTTCATCTCAAAGACACATGATACAGGGTTTAATTCTGACATTGGTTTATTGGCTAGGCTTAAAGAGGCCATTTAAGGCAGTTAGCCTACTATTCACCTATGAACCCATATGGCCATGCAGAGTAAGGCTTTACTTTGCAAGTTTGAAGATGTACAAGGCCGAAGAATTGTTTACTGGTCTGGACTGCTTGCCAGGAGTTCATCATATTTAGGTAGTGCCAACAAGATCACCTGCAGTGTACATTTCAAGGAAAATTCCAGTAGTTTTGAAGAGTAGAATTAAGAAGATGTTGAAAATAATGGAATGCATGAGTGTGATTAAGAAATAGTTCAGTCCTACCACATAGGTAAACAGCATGGTTTGATAGATATACAAATATATAGACACACACACACACACACACACACACACACACACACACACACACACACACACACACACACACACACACATGATTATAAAGACATCAAATTATCCAATTTCATACAGCTGGAAAATTGTTTCACTTCTGATAGAAGTGATGCATTTTTCCTGTGTTTGATGCTTACAGTCCAGTTTGACAGATTAAGCTTAAGGAACAGAGCTGTACCTTGTGTGTATTTCAATTACATATGGGAAGATACATATTTTAGACTTATTTTGCGCAGCTTGTCAGCAACAGAAAAGTTTTAGAAAGCTATTATAGCAATGATTCAGTGGCTTAAAGATGTTCTTAATACCATTTATGCTATCCTGGTATGATATATGATCAAATAAAATAAGTAAAAAAGCCCCCCCAAAAAACGCTCAGTTAAATGGGTTAAGTTTTTAACTCAGAAGTTGTAAAAACAAGATCATGATAAAGTCACGCCAGTGGTGAAAATGTCTCCTTCACAAATACTGTTTGGATTAGCAAAGCAATCCATGGGCTTAGGCTAGCTTCTGAAGCTAAAGATAACTACAAGTCCTTATTTAGCTACTTTAGGAAACTAAGTAACAATGCCCAACAATGCTCAGAACTTATTCTTCCTTGGAACCTGACATTTATTTTATGGATTTTACACTTGTTTACTTGGGTAGTACACTAATTACAACTAACCATAACATTCAGGAAGAGAAAAAAGTGGAACAGAGAGGCAATAAGCCTTACTATCAGAAACAGAACAAAATCAACAATTATAAGAGAATGTACATTTTATGTGATTACACTTCATGGTTACATCATGGCGGAATTGCATTGGGGAAATGACAGTCAGAGCAGAGGAGGGTGGGAAAGGTGACGTTAAGAGGTATTAGTAGTTATAATCAACACACCTGGATGTTTAATAAATAGTGTAAAACATTCCCTCACTAGAACTCTCCTCAAATTGTTTAACCTAAGCTTAGCCACAGGATTTGTTATTGAATTATGGCACACTGCAGGGTGATATCCCTCCAAAAGGATGACCCCCATCACAGACCCCATTAACTATAGATCCTTCAGCCTTATAAGCATGTCAGCAAAGAAGGTATCATTTACTAATCTCATATCAAAAATCTCATTAGAATAAGCTCTCAACAGTTTGGCCTTATCACACCCTGTCTATTAAATCTAGTTAATTTCTTCAAGAAAGTCACACCAGCTGTTCACAGTGGTTATGGTGTACTGTGTATCTTGACCTACCCAAAGCTTTTAACACCATACACCATGCTGGTACTGTAAGTAATCTAAACGCTTTAAACAAAGATCCTTACATGGTAAGTTGGATAGAAAACTGGCTAAAAGATGGAATCCACTTAGTTTGTGTGGCAGGTGCCTTGTCTGAAAGTATAAAGGTAACCACCAGGGTCCCCAGGGCTCTGTACTGAGCCCTCTCCTTTTTGGCATTTACTTCTCTGATCTCCAGACTGAGAAACAGGACCTGTGATTGACTAAGTTTGCAAATTACTACAAACTGGTTGTTATTGTTAAGACTACCTCTGACACTTACAAGCTTCAGAAAGAGCTTACCCTAGCTAACACCAAGTATAGTGTACTGGTATGGTATCCTAAACTGAAAGCATAATCTGAAATTATCATAACATGTAACTACGTCATGAAGCTCTGCTTTCAGTCTGATGTCTCTTACTTTTAATTGTGTCTGTCCATGAAAATTGTGAGTCCCTACTAGGGGACACTACTAAGCCATTGTATATAATCACTTTGTTTTTATAATTGTTTCCTAACTTCTGTGCAAGCCATTGTATATAATCACTTTGTTTTTATAATTCTTTCCTAACTTCTATGTAATCTATGTAAGTTTGTCTATGTGGAGCTTTTCTCCTCGGGCCTCCACTGAAAATGGGCATGCATCCAGTCGGACTATCCCGGTAAACAAATGTAAAATAAATACATAAATAGTGAAAATAGGTTCAAATTAAATGTGAAAAACTATCATCATTTCATTTGGCAAACAAACTATACCCACAAAATATAGTATAAACAAAACTCCACTACTAAATGAAAATGTAGTGATGGACCTGGGTACCTGGGTTGACAGTTCCCTTATATTTGATGATCATGTGGGAACTGTACTTAGTAAATCCTTTTACTGAGCACGATTATTACTCAAGGGTATATCATTCATATTTAAAGATGTCTTTATTTTCTTATATTCAGCACTGATTACAGCCATTATAAAGTACAATACACACTTTGGGATGTATTTCACTCAACATATCAAACAACTAGAAAAGCCTCAAAGGTTCCTAAGAAGATGTCAGGCTTAATGATCCAGAGCTACAAAGAGTATCTAGAAGCT
Source organism: Protopterus annectens (assembly GCF_019279795.1). Lineage (NCBI taxonomy): Eukaryota > Metazoa > Chordata > Ceratodontiformes > Protopteridae > Protopterus > Protopterus annectens. The sequence continues at coordinate 1,325,888,680 of NC_056743.1, forward strand.
GTATTACTCAGTAACTTATAGACTTTTGAGGTGCTCTTTGTGCCCTGCCTGCCATGCCATTAGAGACCCTGATGTCCTTGATCTCTTATATCATGACAAGTCTAATAGCTTAGCAAAGAATTTTCACCAGCAGATAAATAGAAGATGATGGAAAGATAGATTCTTTAAGCGGCGCCTTTCCTTCCACTGGAATAGTCTTCCCCTTCAGGTTAGCAATACATTATCATGTTTCAGTTAGAATCAGGATGACTGGATGGGTACTCTCATATTTCCCCTGGAACTGCCTGACCTAGCCCTCCTTGAAAAAGGGGTTACGGCCTGAGGGGAGGTACTGGCAAGCAGTGGTTGATGGAGGTAAGACTAAATTGCATTGATCTTGTGTTTACTCTTGCCATTCTGCTAAGAAAAGCATAGGTTTTTAAATAGTAGAATACATGAAATAATAGTTCCTGCAGCAAGTAAGTAGTTCACATTTTCCATCCAGACAACTCGCATTTTCTTTTTAAGAACATCTGCACTTTTTCAGGCTATATCAAGTGGCTAGTTTCTAGTCTGCAGAAGACATTAATGCATTTGATTCTTAGTTTAATCAATGAGGTATACTGAAGAACATTGATTCCCTTTGAGTATTAGGGATGATAAAACTAGACTTTTCTCGCTTTCTCAGTAGCAAACTGTTCTGTAAATATTACCCAGGATGATTCCTGGAGCATTGATTTCACTGTCAGCACTTAGTTTCTCTCTATTAGTTGTATATTCAAAGTCTATTTTCCTTTTTTTCCTAATCTGACGACCCTGCATTTGATATCATTAAGGGTAAGGATGTATTTTCTTTCTTTTCCAAGTGCTTATTTGTTTAGCTTATGCTACAACATTTTTACCCACCTTGTTTAGGCAGTAATATTACCTAGTTTGCAATTGTCAGCATATTTTGTTAATCACAGTTGACTACTTATAATTCAACCTTTTTTAAATAATTTTATTAAAGGTATTACATAGTGAATCTACATTTAAACATCTTACTTCAGCCATGAACAGAATTAGTGCACCGAAAGGTTATGCAATCCTGAAATACCATATAACAGTACTGGTCTTTTCCCTCACACCTCATCTGTCTTACACGCACATGAGCGCATGAGTGATCATAGACAGACACACAGACATATTGTATCCCCAGTTTTGACTCTGTACTATAATGGTTGTGGAACTTTACCTACATTCTTTTAATCCTGCTATTTGATCATCTAAATATGGTTGTCTTTATTAATTTTCTAACATGTACCATGTTTCTTTGTTGAATATCAACCTTAAATGCCTAGTCCGGCTCCAAGCTTTGCTATTTTCCTTGTACCTCCCAAAAGGCCAAATAAGGAAGTCCTAGTAGTATATCAGGGTCAAACAGTCCATTTACCATCAAAGCAACATCTACACATTCCCTTCAGCTTATAATCTATAACCCTATCCCATTCTTTCATTATCTTGATTAAAATATTCTAACATCCAGAGATGTTCCCTACATAAGCATATAATCAGCACTCTCCTTTATATATGTCCAACAGCTTTCTTCCTCCATTAGTCCTTCCCCTTTATGCTTAATTGGGTTTTGTATATCTTCATATTCATATCCCACAATGGTGTCAACACTTTCCGTTTCCTACGTACTCCTTAGAGTTCCTGACAAAAGTCTCCTAACCATCTTCCATCATTTGGTATTCCATTTCTTCTCCAAGACATTCAAGTCTGCCATGTTTCTCTTCTCCCTTAGTGTCCATGTACCCTACCCAACTTTCTTTTCCTCTTCCTTATCTAGTCTTCCCGTACAATACACATGACCTTTATCACGTCTTCATGTTTGTGCTTCCTCAGCTCAGGACACTCTAACAGTGCCTTCATCACTTGTATAATTTTTTTGTCATTCTCCCTGCCTTAGACCAAACTCATTCTGTAACATTTCAAAATCTTTAATTCTATATCCACCCCTCTGATATTAATATCATATCGCTTGCCCACCAAATCTCATCAGTTTTCCAACTTCCTCCTTATAGGACTTTTCCTTACAGCACTTTACTTTAATTTTTCCCAAACGTTTCTCATTCATCTGTCTTCAAGTACCAGTCACCTAACTAGCACCCTGCATAATAATCTCCTTCTCTATCTGCTTCCAGTACAAGTTATTACTATTTCTCTCAGTCTTTCTCTTCCATAGTTCATGACTGGAGCTCAGCTTGGAGCAATGAACAGCAAGCTTTCTTTGACCGTCAGTGTGATTTTGTCTAAATGTTTTAAATCCCCAAATAATTGCTTCCTAATGCTCATTTATACTTTAGTAAGACGTAAACTTTCTACTACTTAAGACCAGATAGCCTACAGTAAAGTGTATTCAACCAACACAGGCAGCCAAGAATTGACCAGAGAGCATGACAGCAGACAGTAAAAGTGGACAAAAGCTGAGAAGCTCACTCTAGCATACTAGACACTAGACCAAGAATGAGACCTTCTAAGCAGTTCTTTCTGGATAGAATGCTATCTGATAACAAGTAACAGCTACAATTTCTGGATCTAAGCAAAGAAGGAATGAACACATCATCAGCTTTAAAGACAGAAGAATGTCAAGAAGGTTTGGGGAAGGTGAAGGAACCTGCATCAATCCCCCATCACTAAAAGCAGGGGGTAATGAAAAGTATATGAGTGCTAATAAGCCCAAAGGGGAAGGTGTTTAAGAGGTCTACTAAACAAAAGTTAAAGAAACATAAAGGAGAACTACAATTATCTTTGAAGTAATACGTAGTCACAGAAGGGGTACAATGCAAGTTTTTGCTTCTTACTGCTAAGGTAAGGGATTTGGTGCAGTGCAGACACTACTTACATTATTACACAGTACAGGTTTTGCTAGCATAGGTTGTTGCTTAGCAAAATCTAACATGCATTTTCAATTAACTGCTCCAGTGAGATCAGGAAGTTTCTCTTATAATGGTTTTATATGACAGCAGAACTATTCGACCCCAGACGATTCGACCTGGAACGGTTTGACCCTGGACGATTCGACCCCAATGCAATTGTATATACTTTAATGTTTAAATTTACATTTATTGTCTATGGGAGTAGCTAGTAGACAGTTTGACCCCAGACGATTTGACCCCAATTATATAAAAAAAGTGTTAAAAGTTTTATAAATGCATTTAATTGCTTAACATATCAGTCATGATTTTTTCACTGGAATTTAAATATTATTTAACACTGTAAACATTAATAGGTTCATAGGTAGGTACTAGGCTATCTGCCCGAGGGCATTTATAAGCCTAGTCAGAGTGTGTTGGTTTTCACTGCCCCATTGATTAATTAACTGATCCTCTGTCAAGCAGAGCCAATGAACTGATCCCAGGGGTGTATTTTCTGTTACCCATCCACTCGTCAAGGTTTCTCTTGAAGAGTGTTAGTGAGGGGCTCTGCCTGATGTAATTTGGAATTTTGTTCCAAAGCATGGGGAGTCTCTGTGACAGGAATTTATCCCTCCAGCATGTTCTATTTATTGTTGTGGCAAGGTTTAGCTCACTAGAGCGCGTGGTTCGCAGTGACTTGGATTTCTTTAGGTAGAGCATGTCCATCAATTCTGAGTTGGACATGGCTTTGTAAGTCAGGCAGAGATCACCTCTGAGTAAGCGATATGTCACTGAGTACAGATGGAGTTTTTTCAGACGGGCTGCATAGGCAGTGGCGGCTGGTTACTTCAAATCACAGGGGGGCTGCAGGAGACAGCTGAATGGGTGGGGTCAAGGGGAAGGGGTGGGGTCAACCATAAAGGGGAGGAGCTATGCACAAAACCACAAAAAATAACTTTAATTAAATACGCTGCCCTGGGTGGCAAACCATCATTATGAAAGTCCAATCAAGACAAAAATAAGTGTAGAAGAATAAAAATATTTCAATACATTGGCTGCATGACAGCTTACTTAATATCTAGATGGAAACAAAAGGTTGTGAGGCATGAAAAAATAAATTACTTTTTAAATACATTACTGGAATGCCAGTCAAAATCAAGTATAAGAAAACCAGAAGCACTCAACTCAAACCACTTCTCCTTGCACTGCAGTTCTAATTATAATATATTCAGCTTTATTAAAGTACCAAGTAACATGCTGAAAGTAGAAATCTATGTGATGCCCCACTTGTAAAAATGTTTCTTATCCTAAAAGACCTGCTGGCTGACAACTTGTTTCATGGGGAAAACATGATAAAAGTAAAAAATGAAAAGCAAACAAGAAACAAGCTCAAGATACATTGCTTAAAGGATTACTGTACAGGTTATGTACCACACATGATTGGCATTCTGTTTAGTTTACGGGTAAAGTCTGTAGAGATGACTGGAAGTCTCCAACAAGTGTAATGAGCTTTTTAAAATAATGGAATCCTGTCCTTTAATACCCAAGGCTTATACATTATCTAGTCAAGTATTCTCTGCATGGCAACAACAGAAAGGCTTTCAATGTTGGCAATTCTTTAACAGTATGCTTATCAAAGCTTACTTGCATCTTACGATGTCAGACAAGCTTACCTTATGGTCATTAAAGCATTGCTACTTAAACACAGAGCAACAGGCACTTTGAGTAATAAGCATAAATCTGAGTAATAAGCATAAATCAACAGTACAAAAATATGACAGAAACCAGACCATTCTGCAAAATCAAGGACAGATGAAAAGCCACTGTAGTACTTATGCAGTGTGTCCTCCCCATCCAAGGTAGATACAACTACTCCTTGCCTTGCTTGGACACATCCAGAGTCACTACATGGGGGAGTGGGGTGCAACAAGCATGTCACAATTTGAAATCTCTCTGGCTGGCTGTGATGGCCCTGACACATTTGTCATACCTCTCAACCTCAAGAACAAGAAATCTGGACAAAGCCATACACAGAAGTGGGACAAAGGCCCAACAATAAGGACAATTTTTAAATATTGCTCTAATAAACTTAGAAAGATAATAGAATAGGTCTTGCATTAGTATGAATTTTCTGAAGGGTATAAAATCTGAAACTCAAATGTCTGTCATTTTCTAACTTCAGTCTTTAGTGATTTGTCACTAATTTGCCAAAAAACACAATTTTATGAAAAATGGACCAAAAATGTGATGCAAAAATATAAAATAGACACACAATACAGCTGCTACCTGTCAAAGAAGGGACACTTTAATATTAGTACTGCTACCTTAAGCAGCTGACAAAATAAAAGAATCTACATGCATTTCAAGTAATCTATAACTTTGATTATTACAGTTATTTCTTAATTGTAAACCCTCCATGTTTTCTTCCAAAATTGCTATTTTGCGGAGGGATTATTAGGGGGAAGAGCAACATTTTGAGCCAAAAATTGGGGACAGTTGAGAGGTTGGCTAGGCCTAATTCTATAAAGCAATTTATTTGCATGTACCTCTCATCCTGTTAATGCAATAAATCTGAACAAGGCCAAATATATTGGGGGCACATATAAACAGTACTAAAAATTACTCTTGTATAAATTGAGACAGTTGATAGAACAGCTCTTACTTTAACATGCATTTTTCTGAAGGTTATGAAGTCTGAAACTTATTATTTAGTGACTTCTGGCAAATCATTTAGGAATTAAAACTACAAATTTTATGAACAACAAACCAAAAATAAGAAGCAAAAATCTATTCATTCTTTGAAAATCTGGACAGTTGGGAGGTATAGTTCAGCTGGGCCTGTCTGAGTTTGCTGCCCTTCCCCCCTGACAAAATAATGGTTGAATGGAGCCTCTGCAGCCATTCCAATGAACCATTACTTGGCTATTTCACTCCATTTACCATAAACACTAATGTGCATACTGCTTTACTTCTATGATGAGTTGGACTTCATTTGAAAGTTTTATTTTGTATTTTACAGCACAAACACTAAGTCATCTGTTAAACAAAGCAATGCAGTCTCACAATGAAAACTTAGCATTAAAACTTCTCTGCCCTTGAAACTCACATGCATTGAAACCCACATTCAAAGAAAATACATTTTGCCAGTGGCAGATAAAGATTAATTTTGGGCTGTTTTCGAATCATAGGCCCCTTGCATATGAAACATACATGTGCTCTTTGATACACCTTCCTCATTGTACTAAAATTATATTCCTTGTACAATACAGTACACTTGTTAGAGGGTGTTTTAAATTTGTTTTGAACATTTTTCCAGTAAGCAATGAAACAAACCATATGCACCCATAATGGCAAAACTGCCCAGTTGAGAACATTTATCATAAAAAAGTCTACTCAGACTTCCACAGTCCACCATTGTTAGTAAATATACACAATTCTACAGTCCACCATTATTAGTAAATATGCACAATTCCACAGTCCACCATTATTAGTAAATATGCGCAATTCTACAGTCCACCATTATCAGTAAATATGCACAATTCTACAGTCCACCTTTATCAGTAAATATGCACAATTCTACAGTCCATTATCAGTAAATATGCACAATCTCTGAAGTAAGTCATCTAAATAATTCCACATTAAAGAAATCTGTAACTAATGAAGCGGTTGCTGCTAGCAATCAACTTTATATTTCATGGTTTCATCGAAAAATAAAGTGTCTGTTGCCCCTCAGGAATAAATTGCCTATATTACATTAAAAAATGATAAGCTAGTAATAATATTGCAAGAGGAAATGGATGGCAAACTGATAACGAACTCATAGTTTGTATCTTCACCAAGGAGAACATTCTCAGTACAGCAGCATCCACCCCTTGTGGGAGTAGAACCCACAGCCTTCTGCATCAAAAGCAAGTACACAACCTGTTGTGCTATAGTATCAACTAGGCAAAGCACTAAACTTCTATTCCCCTGCAGCTCTCAGCTCCTTGTAAAATCTACTCAATACTCAACTGCATCTCAACTTCGCAGCTCAAGAAAACTGGAAAAAGCCAAAATGTATTGGGGGGGGGGTCAAAAGCCCAAAAACCAGGGACACATTAAACATTGCTTGTATAATCTTGGAAAGTTGCTAGAATAAAATGTTATGTTGCCACCATATATTTTACTGCCAAGGTCCCTGAGCAAAAAACAATCAGAGTAACATACCACTACGCCACATCAGCTGCTTTGTAAAAGAGAGGAAGACTGAAACTTAAATGGCTATCATTTAGTGAATTCAGTTCTCACCATAGCTGTCAACCTCTTAGTACAAAACACCTGGGCAAACCCAGTAATGAGGGAATACAGCCCTCAAACATATTCAGTGAATTCAGTTCTTGCCATAGCTGTCAACCTTAGCACAAAAACCTGGACGAAGCCAATAATGGGGGAATACAGTCCCAAAAACAGGGACAAATTTAAAATATTCATCTTATAAACTTAGAAAATTGCTAGAAAAAAAGGTTGTGCTACTATGTATTCTGAAGAACATGAAGTTTGAAATTCAAATGCCGGTCAATTTTACTATGGACAGAACAAAAACAATTTTTAGCAGAGACGCAGGGATTAATACTGCAGACACGTCTTTGTAAAATGGCAGGGCATTAGAGCAAATCCACACAAACACAGGGAGGAGATGCAGACTCCACACAGAAGCCACCCCAACCAAGAATCAAACCAGAAAACCTATAGATGTGAGGCAACAATACTACCACTGCACCATCAATTACACAAGGAATTAAACATTCAAAAACCTGAAGTCTGAAATTCAAATGCCTGTCAATTTTACTGCGGACAGAACAAAACCAATTTTCAGCGGAGACGCAGGGATTAATACTGCAGACATGTCTTTGTAAAATGGCAGGGCACCAGAGCAAATCCACACAAACACAGGGAGGAGATGCAGACCCCACACAGAAGCCACCCCAACCAAGAATCAAACCAGAAAACCTATAGCTGTGAGGCAACAATACTACCACTGCACCATCGATTATGCAAGGAATTAAACATTCAGAAACCTGAAGTCTGAAATTCAAATGCCTGTCAATTTTACTGCGGACAGAACAAAAACAATTTTCAGCAGAGACACAGGGATTAAAACTGCAGACACGTCTTTGTAAAATGGCAGGGCACCAGAGCAAATCCACACAAACACAGGGAGGAGATGCAGACTCCACACAGAAGCCACCCCAACCAAGAATCAAACCAGAAAACCTATAGCTGTGAGGCAACAATACTACCACTGCACCATCAGTTATACAAGGAATTAAACATTCAGAAACCTGCAGTCTGAAATTCAAATGCCTGTCAATTTTACTGCGGACAGAACAAAACCAATTTTCAGCAGAGACGCAGGGATTAATACTGCAGACACGTCTTTGTAAAATGGCAGGGCACCAGAGCAAATCCACACAAACACAGGGAGGAGATGCAGACTCCACACAGAAGCCACCCCAACCAAGAATCAAACCAGAAAACCTATAGCTGTGAGGCAACAATACTACCACTGCACCACCAATTATGCAAGGAATTAAACATTCAGAAACCTGAAGTCTGAAATTCAAATGCCTGTCAATTTTACTGCGGACAGAACAAAACCAATTTTCAGCAGAGACGCAGGGATTAATACTGCCGACACGTCTTTGTGAAATGGCAGGGCACCAGAGCAAATCCACACAAACACAGGGAGGAGATGCAGACTCCACAGAGAAGCCACCGCAACCAAGAATCAAACCAGAAAACCTATAGCTGTGAGGCAACAATACTACCACTGCACCATCAATTATGCAAGGAGTTAAACATTCAGAAACCTGAAGTCTGAAATTCAAATGCCTGTCAATTTTACTGCGGACAGAACAAACACAATTTTCAGCAGAGACGCAGGGATTAAAACTGCAGACACGTCTTTGTAAAATAGCAAGGCACCAGAGCAAAGCCACACAAACACAGGGAGGAGATGCAGACTCCACACAGAAGCCACCCCAACCAAGAATCAAACCAGAAAACCTATAGCTGTGAAGCAACAATACTACCACTGCACCATCAAATATGCAAGGAATTAAACATTCAGAAACCTGAAGTCTGAAATTCAAATGCCTGTCAATTTTATTTAACATTTGTTAATCAGGACAGTCTGACTTGGAAAAAAAAACAATTTTCAGCAGAGGCCCAGGAAGAAATAATGCAGACATGTCTTTGTAACATGGGAGGACACAAAAGCAAACCCACACAAACACAGGGAGAAGATACAGACCCCACAAATAAGGAACCCCAGCCAAGAATCAAACCTGAGAACCTGCAGCTGTGAGGCAACGATGCTACTACTACACCATCAAATATCAAGCATTAAAACATTTACAAACTACAGATATTATGAGGAACAGATCAGATCAAATATGAGGCAAAAATCTGCAATTTTTTTACAAATGGTGGTGGGTAGGGAACTCAAGTCTTTAACACCTGCATACAGGGTACAGGGTTCAAGCCTGAGGTATTTCCTACCACACCACCATGAGCACCTGGGGCATTTACACACACACACACACAAGTATGTAAGCACCAAGCACTTCAGGTAGTAAATACAAGTACACACCATATATTTCATCAAGTGCCATACACTTACCTGTCCTGTCCGTTCTCCATAATATCCATCCAGCTAACGTCCTGCCTGTGAGATCCCTGCTGCATTCAAAATCTCCTTCCCAAGATCGGCGAGACTGTTCCTAAATCCTGACTGCTGCTGCTGTTGCAGTCCAGCCCCAACATATTCTCCCAGCGAGTCTGTGCACGTTTAATGTGCACAGATGTCTCCTTGTGTCCCCCTATGGGGACTGCCGGACTGCCAGAAGCATGCACATAGACGCGCAGTAGTCGGGACTACTGCGCATGCGTGAAGTCCGTGAAATTTAAAAACATTTTTTTTTTCTATTTTTTATTTTCTTTTTAATTTGAGGGGGCTGCAGTCCGGCAGTCCAATAGCACGGGCCGCCCCTGTGCATAGGACATATGTTTGAGACCAGTAATCCTCTTGGTGAGGTACTTTTGTGGTCTTTCCAGCTGTTGGAAGTGTCTTGTGAGGTACATCCCAAATGGGGCATTGTACTCTATGATGGGTCTAATGAGTGACGGGTAGAGGGGCACTATAACCTCTTTATTTCTAGATGCGAACCCTTTAGTAATTAGATGGGCCACATAGAAGGATTTCCTAACTACTTTGGCAATATGATTGTCAAAGGAGAGATTACTATCTACCTGGGTCCCCAGATCTCTTATTACCTCTTCTGTATTAAGGGGGCTGCCACCTATGTGGTAATTTGTGGGTGTTTCATTTTTCCCAAACGGGATGGCTATGCATTTTTTAGCATTTAGCTTGAGGCCATGACTTTGACACCAGGTGTCCGTCTCAGTAAGGCCCTTTTGGAGGATGTCCATGTCAGCCGGAGAGTGAATTATGGCCCCCAGTTTGCAGTCATCAGCGAACTTGGTTAGCCTTAGTCCTCCTGTGTTTGCCTGTACTTCTGAGAAGTATATGCCGAACAGTAGGGGTCCCAGGACTGAGCCTTGCGGGACACCACTTGTGACTGGTTTAGAGTCGGACCTGAAGCCCGCTATTCTTACCGTGTGATTTCTGTCTGTAAGCCAGTTGGCAACCCATCTCGTGACGTAGGGGTTTATGTTCAGGCTGGTGAGTTTTTCTGTAATACCTGAGTGGGGAATGGTGTCAAAAGCCTTGGCGAGGTCAAGGTAGGCTGTGTAAACCACCTTTCCCTCGTCTATGGCCTTGGTGACTGTCTCGAAGAAGTCAACCAGGTTTAGTAGGCATGATCTGCCCTTAACAAAGCTGAAATGGGTCAGGACAAGTGTTTGGAGGTTCCAATGTCTTTGTTCATGAGTTCCATAATGATGCGCTCCATAGCCTTGCAGACCAGGCTAGTCAGGCTTATGGGGCGATAGTTACCAGGGTCAGTTGTGGCCCCTCCTTTGTGGAGAGGAATAACCATTGCTGTGCACCATTCTATGGGCACATAGCCTGTGGAGAGGCTGAGGTTGAACAGTGTGTTTAGGTGGGGGGTTAGTTCATTCTGTAGTTCATGCAAGATGCAGCCTGGGACACCATCTGGTCCCACTGATGCTATATTTTTGGCTTTTGAAAGGGCTGTTTTCACCTGTGCATCTGTGATTTTTAGGACACTACACTTTTCCGGTATTATTGTGGGCCCTTTTGGAGGTGAGGGGGGGTGAAGTTTGCACTGAATCTATCTGCTAGGATGTCTGCAATATCAGTAGGTTCGGTATATTTTGTGCTATTTTGCACTAGTTCAGTGCATATCTGCGAGTTTCCACTTAGATTCCTAACATAGCTAAAGAAGGCTTTGTGGTTATCTTTTGAATCCTTGGCTACTTTCCTTTCAAATTTAGCCTTGGATGATTTCATGAGGGACATCAGTTTCTTATTGATACTGATCAGGAATGTCTTTCCTTCTTGGGATTTGCTTTTTTTTCTGAACTAGTTTCCTCTTTCTATTGTATAGCCTGTTTATTGCAGGGGGTCCACCAAACTGGTTTCCTTCTCTTAGAGGAGTGAGTCTTGGCTTTGCTAGAGATGGCACGATCCATGCATCCTTGTAGGTGCTCATAGAGTGCATTTGTAAAGGTTTCTGCATCTTGGGCAGCATTATCCTTTAGCGTGGGGGCTGTGAAACTTACCACCTCTCTCTTAAGTAAGGTGAAGTTTGCTTTAGAAAAGTTTTTTTACCATGGTTTCCTTAGTTGGGGGTGGTGGTGGGGTGTAGACATCCAGAGTGATTAGTTTATGGTCTGATCTAACCAGTGACGGGTTGACCACCTGTCACCCATGTTGGTGATGACCAGGTCCAATATGTTTTCACCTCTGGTAGGGGAGTTTACCATCTGATCCAGGGCGTTTGAGTTGATGAATTCCAGGAAGCGCTGGCCCTGGGAATTTGTACTCGAGTAGTTTTCCCAGTGAATGGTAGGGTAATTGAAATCGCCCACTATCAGGGTATTTGGTAGGACCTTCATGTTTTCCAGTGTCTCCAGAAAGGTGGAGTGGTGGTCCTGGGTCATGGAGGGTGATCTGTAGTAGGCCACAATTTGCATTGCAGATTTGCCCGATGTTAGTTGCACATGGATGATCTCAGAGGTATCATGCTGCGCCACTAACCTGGAGGTGTAGGTATCCTTGATGAATATGGATACACCCCCTCCTTTTGTATTTCAGTCCGTGTTCTGTGGCCGAAACGTGTGGTATGAGTTGTAGCCCGGTAGTGCTGGGGTGCTCTCTGGAGCCTTGAACCAGGTTTCAGTTACTGCACAGATGTTGACATTCTCCATACTGAGGAGTGCTTCAAGCGTGTGCATTTTGAGATTTAAACTCCTAGCGTTGAGTAGCATAACCCTCAGTTTTTTGTTAATTATGCTGTTTACGGAGGTGGGTTTGACTTTTGAGCCTTGCTTAAAAAAGGCACTATGGGGGCAGCAAGAGCCTTGGCCAGTATTCGAAAGCCTAGGGGTGACAGGTGCAAGCCATCTCTTGTGAAGCAAAGCAGCTTGTCGAGCATGTCATCCCAGGCTGGCAGACACTGGATCCCCTTTGAATGACACCAGAAGCTTAGCCAATTGTTGAAATTGATCATTTTTCTTTATACTTCGGTATCATTCTTGGTGAGGGCAGGATGCTACTCAGGGTCAGGGTCATGCCAGCCTGGGCTACATGATCAGAGAGCTCTTCCATGTCTCTTTTCATGTAGTCCAGGGAGGTACATCTCAGGTCATTCACACCAACATGAACAATGACAGAGTCATATTTCTACTTGTTCTGGAGTGACCTGAGTGCTTGTGCTATGTGGCGGATTCTGGCTCCCGACAGGCAGCTAACAGTAACCTTCTGCTTGTGCAGCCTAGTGAGTGGGACGTCAGTGTGCCTGACTATAGAGTCACCTATTACTAGTGTGTTAGGTATGTTATTTCGCCTTAAGGGCTGCGATTGTGCGGCACACTTATTTTGTGTTTTATGTGTTGTCTGTTTTGTGACGGGAAGTGCAGGTTGTTTGGGTGTCTGCTTTGGAGGTCTCTGATGCTTTTGCAGGTTTTTATTTAGAGCCTCCGAGTACGATTTTGTGTATTTATGTGTATTTTTTGCCAGTGCTGTTTTAGTAGGTCTGTGTGCGGCTGGAGTTGTGGTGCAAGTGTTAACCTTCTGCTCTTCACTGTCTGTTCCAGTCTTGGGTAGAGACAGCTTAGCTTCCAGTTTGGCTGTATAATTGCATCTCTCGCATATGTTAGTGTTTTGTGGTAGGAGGAGAGGGTTGCCTGTGTACATGAGGCAGTTGTAACATTGCCTCAGAATACCCAGATTCACCAGCTGGACTGGAGAGTGCACCTGATGTTGCCCTTTGGTCATGCCTGAATAGTAGGGTGGGCTGCTTAGTTGCTTGGTTGGTGAGGGGTGAATAAAGAGCCTTGCCCTGCTGGGCAATCAGTGTCAGGGTATATTAGTGCTTGCTATTAGGTCTGAGCAAGTGCCGGGCTGTAAGATGCTTTTTGAGTGCTTAGCTTGAGAGTTAGACTAGTTTCAACGGAAAAACTGAATGGGAGACTTAGTGGAGCCGGGAATAATTTAACCATAGCTAACCAGCACTGATATTTAATCACTTCAAAGTCTCTCTCCTAAGCTAGAAAGCTTGTATCAGTTTAAGGCTTTCTAGTGCTACCCAGTAAGTTAGTTACAGGAAAGATGGGAAACAAGCGCAAATGTGGTCTTTTAAACCAGAAAGTTGAAAGAGACGGACAAACTGTCCAAATGGTCAATAAACTACAATTTCTGGGCCAAGAACTTCTCCTCTCATGGTAGACAGGCTACCTAGTGCTTACTACTCCCACTGATAAGCTAGAAGGCTTTTCTCCAACACAGAAAGGCTTGCGGGGCTCAGAAGCTTACCAACAGTCCTGGATACAGCAACTCTGTATCTGGACTAGGCTAGTTACAGGAAAGGTGGGAAACAAGTGCAAGTATGGCTTTTAAACCAGAACATTGACAGAGATGGAAAAAAAACTGCCCAAACGGCCAATAGCTACAATTTCTGGGCCAGGAACCACTCTTCTTGTAGTAAATAGGTTACCTAATGCTTACCACTCCCACTGATAAGCTAGAAGGCTTCCCTCCAACACAGAAAGGCTTGAGGGGCTCAGAAGCTTACAAAGAGTCCTGGAATACAGCAAATCTGTACCTGGACTAGACTAGTTACAGGAAAGGTGGGGAACAAGTACAAACATAAGCTTTTAAGTCAGCAAGTTGAAAGAGATGAAAAACTGCCCAAACGGCCAAATAAACTACAATTTCTGGGCCAAAACTCACTCTTCCTCTGGAGGATAGGCTACCTAGTGCTTACCACTCCCACTAATAAGCTAGAAGGCTTTCCTCCAACACAGAAAGGCTTGGGGGCTCAGAAGCTTACTAACATTCCTGGATACAGCAACTCTGTAACCGGACTAGGCTAGTTATAGGAAAGATGGGAAACAGGCACAAGTGCGGCTTTCAAACCAGAAAGTTGAAAGAGATGGAAAAAAACTGCTCAAATAGCTAATAGCTACAATTTCTGGACCAGGGATCACTCCTCTTGTGGTAGATAGGCTACCTGATGCTTACCACTCCCACTGATAAGCTGGAAGGCTTCCCTCCAACATGGAAAGGCTTGGGGGGCTCAGAAGCTTACAAAGAGTCCTGGATACAGCAAATCTGTACCTGGACTAGACTAGTAACAGGAAAGGCAGGAAACAAGCGCAAACAGAGGCTTTTAAATCAGAAGGTTGAAAGGGATGGAAAAGCTTCCCAAATGGCCAATAAACTATAATTTCTGGGCCAGAAACCACTCCTCCTCCTGTGGTAGATAGGTTACCTAGTGCTTACCACTCCCACTGATAAGCTAGAAGGCTTCTCTCCAACACAGAAGAGCTTGGGGGGCTCAGAAGCTTACCAACAGTCCTGGATACAGCAAATCTGTACATGGATTAGACTAGTTACAGGAAAGGCGGGGACCAAGCACAAAACGGGCTTTTAACCAGAAAGTAGAAAGAGATGGAAAAACTGCCCAAATGGCCAATGAACTACAATTTCAGGGCCAAAACCCACTCTTCCCATGGTAGATAGGCTACCTAGTGTTAACCATTCCCACTGATAAGCTAGAAGGCTTCCCTCCAACACAGAAAGGCTTGGGGGGCTCAGAAGCTTACCAACAGTCCTGGATACAGCAAGCCTGTATCTGGACTTGACTAGTTACAGGAAAGGCAGGAAACAAGCTTAGAAGTTTTTTTTTGTTACAGAAAAGCAGCTAAAACAGCAGTAAATACAATTCAAATTGTAGTGCAGGCCAGCACACCCGAGCATATAGCAACACTACAGCAAATACAGTTCAAATAAATGCAATTAAATTCACAAATGCCTAAAGAACAAGTGCAGAAGGCAGTAAACTAGAAGGCTACTAACAAGCAGTAATAAGTGCAGAGTAAGAGTGACTAAACAGATAGCATGCAGAAGAGCAACTAAGACAGTTACCGTAAGAGCAGATGAATAAGATAGATAGATAGATAGATAGATAGATAGATAGATAGATAGATAGATAGATAGATAGATAGATAGATATATTTTTTTTTTTTTTTTTTTTTTTTTTTTTGAGGGAAGGAACAGAGCAGGATTAAGAGGCTACAGGGGTTGTCCTTCCCAAATGCTCTCTTTGTACACAGTAGGAGTGCCTGAAATCAGAATATGATCTCACTGCACTCAGTTGAGTGAGCAAATGAGATGGACCCAGAAGGAGTATCCAAATACAAATCTACAAGAGGGGCGGGCAATTTCAAAGCCACCAACATTAATACCAAAACAAGAACAGGGAGGGTGGATGGGGAACTAACTGTAGAGAGACAGCCACAACTTCAGTTGAGTTAATATTCAGTGAAAAGCACAAATAAATACATTAAATACAGTACTATATGCAAAAGAGCAGATGAAAGTGTACTTAAATTCACTTATACGTCCAGCTGATTTCAGGTAGATGTTAGCCGACCAAAGCTCTGATATTTTAAATTAGCATTAATAATATTATTACATGTATTTCAAATGCAAATGTTTTAAACAGTTATATATCCTCATGACTTTTTTTTTTTTTTTTTGAGACAATCTTTGACATTTTCTCAGTAACTATGTGGATGCATGAGCAGTATATAACATTTTTTCTTCTTTATGTCAAAATGTCTGTGGCTTATTTTTTTCTTGCTTTGCTATTTCAGTGGGGTCAAACTGTCTGTGTTTGAATCGCCTGGGGTTGAACTGTCTGGGGTCAAAACATCCCGTGCCCTTTTATATTTACCATTAAATGTTTGGGATCTTAATTCTATAAGCAAAAGAACAATGCTAAAGCACTGGCTTGTTAAAAAATAAATAAATAAACACTGATATGGTTCTTAAAGGCTTCTTGAAGGGGCACTGTATTACTAGTTGAAGCAGACAGTTCAAAGTGGGGGCGGTGTTCCTTCTTAAGGTATGCCTAAAATGGAAAGTGCTAGAGTCCAAAAGAGTCAAGGAAGGCAGTACAGTGTGACAGAAGTCTCATATCTAAGCAAGACAGGTTGCAATTGGTTGCATCTATAGATATAATATTGATGGCATAATTATTTTTAAGAAAATTTTCAGTAGTTGAAGCAGTGTAAATATTTTGGAGATGAATGTATTTTTGGTAAGGTATTTCAATGCCTCATTAAAGTCAGTGAGGGATACAACATCTCCAAGTGCTGAAATACATGCTTAAAGACAGGCAGCCGTTACTCAGTGAAAGGATGAGATGGATCAGTAGAACACATGAAGCACTTTGCACCATGATGATACAGAATTCACTTCTGCAGCTTCACCTGTCTAAAGTATCAGCTGGCTAAATTATTAGATAATATCAGGATATGAAATGACTATTGAATAGTATCATGATATGGAGTGCCTATTGGGTAGTATCAGGATATGGAGTGCCAACAGTGAGCCTTGCTGATATAACCCCAGTGCTGATGTCCATCTATTCAGCAGTATCAATTAAGTGGGGCCTTTTAGATGATAACTGAGAGAGAACCTCTGATGAATAGCGTTGCTGATATTGACCACAACATGCCTAGCTGATAATATTAGTGACACTGTTATTCTGTATGTGGAGCCAAACCCACTAGATAGCATCCCAATGGCGGTTTGGTGGAAATCCTTTAAGATGTCCCTGAAAAGATTATATTAATGAGTTAAGGTGTAATACCTTCAAGGGATGGATAGGCAAATTGAACTGGTAAAAGAGACCATTCACTCCCTGTATAATAAATATTAAAAAAACAAGATTCCAACAACAGAGTGCAATCAAAGAATATATGGTTGTATACAAAAAGTCTGACAGAGAAAAAAGTTAGCAAGGATAACAGCAACAACTTCCAAAGAAATGAAGGTTGATCACAGTGATGTAAGCAGTATGAGAAAAAGAATTTTAGAAACGTTATCAGATGTTATACAGCTATGCATTAGCTGATGGTGAAGGTTGGAGACGTAAAATGGAAGTTTTTTGGATAGCTGATATTCACCCTCCATGTCTGCAGAAGAGACAGGATTGTTAGCAATGTCTATCTCTTATGTAGAAATATACATATTATCCAAAGAACCACCAGGAAGAAAGCACCAGGGTCAGGTAGCTTGAATGCCAAATAATATTTTGTACTTAGGGATGAAATAGCTCCCACTAGTTTCTACTTTTTAGGAGCTTCCACTGAGGAGGTGAGATAAATCCATACTCTGCAGTGTAATAATTATGGTATTAGCCAAACTTGGGAAAGAGTCCACACAAGTAGCCACTTACTGCCCAATCACTCTGCTGAATATAGATGCTAAAGTATTGGACTACGATCCTTTCAGACAGGGTTAAGAGTCTTCTACTAAGTTTAGTATATCTTATTCATATGGACTTTGTTTATAGATTCTCCAGTGCTGATCACCTGAGAATTCTATATGCGGAAAGGCTAGAGAATTTTGAAACAACATTTTTCTCCATAAAATGGGCATAACTTTAGATGCTAATGCACAGGATGGACCTCTCCTCAGCCTACTTGGTGTGGGTTTAAACACTAAATAATTTGCTCATTACAAGGATTTGTACTAATAACACCTTTTCCTCCTATTTTAGATAATTCAAGGAAAGAAAGCAAGAGTGCCCAATATCCCCCTTTTTTTTTCAGCCGCTATGCTCCCAAAAAGACTACTGAATTAGACATTCAAAATCTCTGCATGGTTCCTATTTAGAGTAACAGCCTAAACCTTGATTTTGCCAATGACTGCAAAATCTCCAGCCAAAATCCTAGCAAAGACATGCACCTACCAAATCTTATCCGAGCTTACAGACATTTCAGAACTGCAAGCAAATGTCGCTAAAATATAGACGTTAACTATCAGTAAAGAAGTTATGAAACTACAGAAATCAAGCCTTACTAGTCCCTTCAAATAGAATATAGACAAAATACCTAGGAATTACCTTACAGTCCAACAGAAACAACAAGATTAATCTGAACCTTAAACTTACATAGGGAGAAGCTATAATACTGGGTGAATGGTTGGAAATGGTTAGGACTAACATTGATGGAAATAAGTGATTTAAATTACTTTAAGCACTCTATACTATTTTTTCAGTCAGATGTGAGCATTTCTTCAGATGTTTGACACTGTTTAATTAACAGCCATGTAAATTCATCCATTAGTTATGAATAATACATGCAATGCAATGCAATGCCATTGTAACACTGAAGTCATAGAAACAATAAGATGAAACAGTGTTAGCAATGTCCACTTTCAGCAAGTCCCCCTGCAACCACAGCCATCTTTAACAAATTTGTTTAACTCACAACATTTGGAGGGGTGAGGGTGGCAGCAACCCCTATGATGCATGTGCTTGTGCGTGACTTCTTTTTTGACATTTTGTTTTTGCTTTAACAAAAAATATATGCTGTAAGAAAACACTTTGCATTTCATAATATCCAGGCCATTCATAAGGACAGGGTGTGGGCAGCGTTTACCAGTGCACTTTCTCTGGGGAACTTAAATTAGGTTATATCAAGAACAGATACCATTAATGTATTTGCAGCCCCCCCCCCCCACCCACCCAATCTTATTTCTGTTCAGACAGATGCAGCTTCTACCAGAGAACAAGTGGTTAAAGATAATAGCATTGATCACCTTGCAATACTTATGGTAGAGTACATGGAGAAGGATTCCTACATTTGCTGTGCACAGCTCCACCACCAAATTACGTTTAGGCAGACAGAAATGGGATGCCTATCCTCAGGCACCTTTCAGCCTGTCGTTGATCTGATCCTCATATATGGAAAGTGGTGGAAGCCAAAATATTAAATGCAAGCACATCCTGGACTGGGTGAGCCCTCAGGTGGAACAGAAGGTCCCTCCTGAAACATATTAAAGGGAGGCACACTTTATTTGCCACTCATCAAACAGGTAAGAATCTCTATAGTTAAATGGGAAAACCAAGAGGGGGGGGTCTGGCATTCCATTGAGGAGCTACCTCTTTCGAAAGATTCCATGTAAACCCATATGGTGGAAGGAAGGGAAAGCTAAGGGAGTCAGATTGGGAGAGCTATCTGACCTTTGTCAAAGGTTATGAGCAGCACAATACTATCTTCATTTGATTTCCTGTGACAAAATGTAATTCAGAGAATAAGAGTCAAAGTGGGTGTTCTATTAAGAGGTACCCAGCACCCCCGTTCTGAAAAAAATCTGGATTTGCTCCATTTTCCCTTGCATTCCTGAATCAAGCAATGTCAAAGTCAAAGTCAACATAACTTTATTGTCATGTAGGTCTACACAAGTGCAGCCTCAATGAAATTCTGAGCATCAACTCACCAGAGAGTACACAGGAAGCAGGGCTAACAAGAACAACAGTATAACATTTCAATTTAAAGAAGATATTCAATACAACACCCACAGAAGGATAAATAAACCAATAATAACAGCAAAAACACGCAAGTCCTTCCCCCAGACAGTCATAAGAAGAACATTGTACATAGCAGCATGACAGAGTAGGGTTGCACATGTTAGGATTGTCCTCCTTTGTTCATATGCATCAGACAAACAGCAGGCAATTGCGCATGAATAATAAAATATATTGCTACATCAAAGAATAAAAAAAGATATTGCACACTTTTCAGCTGAGCAACGTATTGTGTATGATCACTGACTAAATAATCCGTGGCTGGTATCAGAGTTTATATGTCACAACAATGTTGGGTAGAAGCTGTTTAATTATCTGGTGGTCCTGCAGCGGATTTGATATCTCTTGCCCGAGTGCAGGGTGAGAGGGCTCATGAATTATTTTGGATACACATTTAGTGCTTTTTGCTGTGAAGAGATCCTGGATTGATGGTAAGTTTATGCCCATGATTTTATTTTTGGCAACTTGCAGCACTCTCTGTAGCTTCTTTCTTTCTGCTATTGTACTGTTCCCAAACCAAACTGTGAAGCTACAAGTGAGAATGCTCTCAGCAGGTGGGAGCTTTGCTTTTCTGAGCCTTCTGAGAAAGTGGAGATGTTGGTGTGCTTTTTTGACCAACTGTTCAGTGTTCACAGTCCAAGAGAGATCCCTGAAATATGCACCCACAAACACTTTGTAGATTTGACCCTTTCCACCTTTTCACGATTTATCATGAGCAGTGTGTGTATTGTTGACCTTTTCCTGAAATCTATAATGACCTCTTTTGTTTTATTGACATTCAGGTCAAGGTTGTTCTGTCATCACACTGAGCTGACCTGGTTTTATAGTTAGTAATCTGTTGTATCCCTTGTCAGAGACTCCCGGTGTCCCTCATGTCTACAAACTGACTTTGTAATTTTTTTCCATATTCCCTCTTGGCCTCGTTAATACCTATTTTTAGGTTTACAATAGCTTTGCTGAGACCTTTCTTGTCCTTGGTCCCAAATGCTGCATTTCTTTGCCTTCAGGAGATCATAGACTTTGTTGTTGAGCCATGGCTTTTGGTTTGCTCTGATTGTGATGCCTTTCCACACAAATCTTGACATCTGTCTGCATGAAAGAGTGTGAAGCCTTCTAAGCTAATAGCAGTATCATTGATCTTATTATGCAGCCACATCTTAGTATCATAAATAAACAGGTATTTCTTACCTTATTTTTGTTGTAGAGTTGCAACCTCGAGTCATCCATTTTACTGACCAGTGAGCATGCATTTGCTAGCAGTATGGAAGGCAGAGCATGCCTGTGAGGATTTCTTTTCAGCTTTGCAGCAATTCCAGCCCTGCAGCCCCTTTTTCAGGTTCGCTGACATCTTTCCCTCTTCTGTCTTGTCCTGAGTGTTCCAGAACCTTCTGTCTCATGTTTCAGACACTTTAAAGCATGCTGGTTTAAAATACACAGCTCCAATATTTCTGTGAGAGTAGTAGGCCCCAGGAAGTCTGCTGACAGGCAATCTAGCTAGCAGCATGAAACTGTTAACTGATTAATTTCCAGAAGCATATGTCTGCTGTAAGTTAATATGCTTCCACTTAAAAGCCCAGAAAGTGATTTTCTCAAAGTTTTATGTGAAAAAGAAGACAGATTAAGCATATCTCTCTGATGAGCTGACACAGCTGCAGTCACACAGGGCACCACCATTTTTATTTTATTTTATTTTATTTTTGTAAGGGAAAGGAATGTAGAATGCCTTAAAAGCATCAGTGCTATACCATATAATAACAACTAAAGAAGGACAGAAAACTGAACTTGAGGTCAGTGGGCAGTTCATCCAACTTGAGATTAAAGGTCTGGGATAAGAAGAGGAGGGGGTGCTAGCTAACTAAAAGTCCATCATATATACTGGATACCCTCACTGAGTGGAGAGAAAAAAATTCACATCAGCTAAATGTACATATTGAGGGCACCCTAAAATCATAGTGTTGCATAAATTCTGGTCTTGTCCAATCTCTTTATGACCTTCTACAATAAGTTTGGTGTCTGATTTAGCTGCATATCACTTGACCTCTAAGTGCAAGAAATCAGGACAAAGCCAACAATAATGGGGGATAAAAGGCTCAAAATAAGGGAAAGATTTTACATATTGCTTTTAGAAAGTTGCTAGAACAACTGTTTTTGCATTAACATGCATTTTTTTTGATGGATGTGAAGTCTAAAACTCAAATGTATATCATTATTTAGTGACTTCAATTCTCAAGGATTTGCAAGAAAGCCACACATTTTATGAGGGACAGACCCATAATATGAAGTATAAATCTGTCCAGTCTGTGAAAATCTAGACAGTGGAGAGAATATGATTATATGCTTCTTGTCATTTCATTGTAGTCCATGGTTTTGACACCAGTTATTTGTTTGGACAGGCCCTCTTGGAAGATCTTGGAACCCTCTGGAAAATTTAAAATGGCACCAAGTTTGCAGTCATCTGCAAACCTGGTCAGCTATAAACACTTAACTTTAGGTTTGAGCTCCAAGACGTAAATGCCAATGAGGAAATTTAAATTAGATCTGATTTATATTTACTGCTGCAGTTCAAAATTTTCTTGTTTCTTTATATTCTGAAAAAGCCATTTTGTCTAGAAACATACAAATAAGTAAAGTTATGAAAGTTTTCACTTGTGGAAATCTGGTAAATATTAGGATTAAAAGTACAGACAGTTGTTGTGTCTTTCGGCTTTTCCCGGTTAGGGGTCGCCACAGCGGAACTCCGGTCTGCTAATGATTGGCAGTAGATTTTTATGTGCCGAGTTGCCGGCCCTGACGCACAACCTTCAACGAAGGTACGCCCATTCATGCATGTCTCCACACAGAAGATGCTCTAACTGAAAATCGAACAGGACAACGTCTTACTGTGAGGCAACAACGCCACCGCAGCACCACCACCGCAGTTATTAAAAGTACAGTCAGTAGATGTGCCATATGAGACTATGGGAGCCTTACAAGAAGTTAGCCTAAGTAGCAGACAGGATTCTGAAACACTGAACTGCAAAATCACACAGCTAAACCATGTGACATTTTAGGGTGAAATGGAAATACTTCAAATATCAAGCAACAAAAGTAGACCAGCAAGAGCAGGTGCAGAGGTAAATTACAATCATTTATTGTAAACAGACCGGTTTCGGCAAATGTTGCCTTCTTCAGTGTAGGACAAAAAAAAAATACTTCAAATATCCTCATGACAATGAGATTTGAACTTCCATCTTTATTGTCAGCCAGGAAAATCTACTATATTTTTGAGAATCAGTAGCCTATCATAAAACATGCATGCAGGGAAGTAAATAATGTGGGAAGAAATAACCAGGGAATTGTTATGGCTAGGCTTGTATAGGCCCTAGGGCAGATAGCCTAGTACCAACCTATAAACCAATGCACACACACACACACTCACACACACACACACACACACACACACACACACACACACACACACACACACACACACACACACAAACTTCTCAAAAAATCCAGTTTAAAATTATATCTGAGTTGCCAAAAACCGTAATCCATTGACAGCTCACTTTCTTTAACTCCCACATTATCATGACTAGTCACTGGATTAATGGTCCCTGCCCAAGCCAGTTAAGCTGAAGCTTCCAGATAAAACACAGCAGCAGCAGCTATTATCATGATCAGGCGGGTATTGTCTGAATTAGACTTGATTGCCACTGTCAATAGGATGAAATTAGCAAATGACATTAATTGTCATGCCTGATAAGGTGCATTTTTGTCAAAGTATAAAACAGTGAGTCTTAATAGATGAGACTCCAAACATGGCCATTTTTCAGCCAGAGCACTTAACCCTTGTGTGTCCTGATGTATTGCCATCTACAGAACAGAGAATTTCTTCTTTTAGATGTTCCCACTGCATCTCTCTCTCAAGTACTGTGTTTACTAAAGAAAACTGTATGCAAGAAAGACAACACTGATCTGCAGACCCAGTTATTCTCCTACTGCCTTGGTCTCCTGGTGATAAAAGAGCAGCAGTAACTATAGATAAGGTGACTGGTGAGGACACAGGTAAAGACATCTCTTCAGCAGCAGTAACTATAGATAAGGTGACTGCTGAGGACACAGGTAAAGACATCTCTTCAGCAGCAGTAACTATAGATAAGGTGACTGGTGAGGACACAGGTAAAGACATCTCTTCAGCAGCAGTAACTACAGATAAGGTGACTGGTGAGGACACAGGTAAAGACATCACTTCAGCAGCAGTAACTATAGATAAGGTGACTGCTGAGGACACAGGTAAAGACATCTCTTCAGCAGCAGTAACTATAGATAAGGTGACTGGTGAGGACACAGGTAAAGACATCTCTTCAGCAGCAGTAACTATAGATAAGGTGACTGGTGAGGACACAGGTAAAGACATCTCTTCAGCAGCAGTAACTATAGATAAGGTGACTGGTGAGGACACAAGTAAAGACATCTCTTCAGCAGCAGTAACTATAGATAAGGTGACTGCTGAGGACACAGGTAAATACATCTCTTCAGCAGCAGTAACTATAGATAAGGTGACTGGTGAGGACACAGGTAAAGACATCTCTTCAGCAGCAGGAACTATAGATAAGGTGACTGGTGAGGACACAGGTAAAGACATCTCTTCAGCAGCAGTAACGATAGATAAGGTGACTGGTGAGGACACAAGTAAAGACATCTCTTCAGCAGCAGTAACTATAGATAAGGTGACTGCTGAGGACACAGGTAAAGACATCTCTTCAGCAGCAGTAACTATAGATAAGGTGACTGCTGAGGACACAGGTAAAGACATCACTTCAGCAGCAGTAACTATAGATAAGGTGACTGCTGAGGACACAGGTAAAGACATCTCTTCAGCAGCAGTAACTATAGATAAGGTGACTGGTGAGGACACAGGTAAAGACATCTCTTCAGCAGCAGTAACTATAGATAAGGTGACTGGTGAGGACACAGGTAAAGACATCTCTTCAGCAGCAGTAACTATAGATAAGGTGACTGGTGAGGACACAAGTAAAGACATCTCTTCAGCAGCAGTAACTATAGATAAGGTGACTGCTGAGGACACAGGTAAATACATCTCTTCAGCAGCAGTAACTATAGATAAGGTGACTGGTGAGGACACAGGTAAAGACATCTATTCAGCAGCAGGAACTATAGATAAGGTGACTGGTGAGGACACAGGTAAAGACATCTCTTCAGCAGCAGTAACGATAGATAAGGTGACTGGTGAGGACACAAGTAAAGACATCTCTACAGCAGCAGTAACTATAGATAATGTGACTGGTGAGGACACAGGTAAAGACATCTCTTCAGCAGCAGTAACTACAGATAAGGTGACTGGTGAGGACACAGGTAAAGACAACTCTTCAGCAGCAGTAACTATAGATAAGGTGACTGGTGAGGACACAGGTAAAAACATCTCTTCAGCAGCAGTAACTATAGATAAGGTGACTGCTGAGGACACAGGTAAAGACATCTCTTCAGCAGCAGTAACTATAGATAAGGTGACTGGTGAGGACACAGGTAAAGACATCTCTTCAGCAGCAGTAACTATAGATAAGGTGACTGGTGAGGACACAGGTAAAGACATCTCTTCAGCAGCAGTAACTATAGATAAGGTGACTGGTGAGGACACAGGTAAAGACATCTCTTCAGCAGCAGTAACTATAGATAAGGTGACTGGTGAGGACACAGGTAAAGACATCTCTTCAGCAGCAGTAACTATAGATAAGGTGACTGCTGAGGACACAGGTAAAGACATCTCTTCAGCAGCAGTAACTATAGATAAGGTGACTGCTGAGGACACAGGTAAAGACATCTCTTCAGCAGCAGTAACTATAGATAAGGTGACTGGTGAGGACACAGGTAAAGACATCTCTTCAGCAGCAGTAACTATAGATAAGGTGACTGCTGAGGACACAGGTAAAGACATCTCTTCAGCAGCAGTAACTATAGATAAGGTGACTGCTGAGGACACAGGTAAAGACATCTCTTCAGCAGCAGTAACTATAGATAAGGTGACTGCTGGTGAGGACACAGGTAAAGACATCTCTTCAGCAGCAGTAACTACAGATAAGGTGACTGGTGAGGACACAGGTAAAGACATCTCTTCAGCAGCAGTAACTATAGATAAGGTGACTGGTGAGGACACAGGTAAAGACATCTCTTCAGCAGCAGTAACTATAGATAAGGTGACTGGTGAGGACACAGGTAAAGACATCTCTTCAGCAGCAGTAACTATAGATAAGGTGACTGCTGAGGACACAGGTAAAGACATCTCTTCAGCAGCAGTAACTATAGATAAGGTGACTGCTGAGGACACAGGTAAAGACATCTCTTCAGCAGCAGTAACTATAGATAAGGTGACTGGTGAGGACACAGGTAAAGACATCTCTTCAGCAGCAGTAACTATAGATAAGGTGACTGGTGAGGACACAGGTAAAGACATCTCTTCAGCAGCAGTAACTATAGATAAGGTGACTGGTGAGGACACAGGTAAAGACATCTCTTCAGCAGCAGTAACTATAGATAAGGTGACTGGTGAGGACACAGGTAAAGACATCTCTTCAGCAGCAGTAACTATAGATAAGGTGACTGCTGAGGACACAGGTAAAGACATCTCTTCAGCAGCAGTAACTATAGATAAGGTGACTGCTGAGGACACAGGTAAAGACATCTCTTCAGCAGCAGTAACTATAGATAAGGTGACTGCTGAGGACACAGGTAAAGACATCTCTTCAGCAGCAGTAACTATAGATAAGGTGACTGGTGAGGACACAGGTAAAGACATCTCTTCAGCAGCAGTAACTATAGATAAGGTGACTGGTGAGGACACAGGTAAAGACATCTCTTCAGCAGCAGTAACTATAGATAAGGTGACTGGTGAGGACACAGGTAAAGACATCTCTTCAGCAGCAGTAACTATAGATAAGGTGACTGGTGAGGACACAGGTAAAGACATCTCTTCAGCAGCAGTAACTATAGATAAGGTGACTGCTGAGGACACAGGTAAAGACATCTCTTCAGCAGCAGTAACTATAGATAAGGTGACTGCTGAGGAGGTAAAAGACATCTCTTCAGCAGCAGTAACTATAGATAAGGTGACTGCTGAGGACACAGGTAAAGACATCTCTTCAGCAGCAGTAACTATAGATAAGGTGACTGCTGAGGACACAGGTAAAGACATCTCTTCAGCAGCAGTAACTATAGATAAGGTGACTGGTGAGGACACAGGTAAAGACATCTCTTCAGCAGCAGTAACTATAGATAAGGTGACTGCTGAGGACACAGGTAAAGACATCTCTTCAGCAGCAGTAACTATAGATAAGGTGACTGGTGAGGACACAGGTAAAGACATCTCTTCAGCAGCAGTAACTATAGATAAGGTGACTGGTGAGGACACAGGTAAAGACATCTCTTCAGCAGCAGTAACTATAGATAAGGTGACTGGTGAGGACACAGGTAAAGACATCTCTTCAGCAGCAGTAACTATAGATAAGGTGACTGCTGAGGACACAGGTAAAGACATCTCTTCAGCAGCAGTAACTATAGATAAGGTGACTGCTGAGGACACAGGTAAAGACATCTCTTCAGCAGCAGTAACTATAGATAAGGTGACTGCTGAGGACACAGGTAAAGACATCTCTTCAGCAGCAGTAACTATAGATAAGGTGACTGCTGAGGACACAGGTAAAGACATCTCTTCAGCAGCAGTAACTATAGATAAGGTGACTGGTGAGGACACAGGTAAAGACATCTCTTCAGCAGCAGTAACTATAGATAAGGTGACTGGTGAGGACACAGGTAAAGACATCTCTTCAGCAGCAGTAACTATAGATAAGGTGACTGCTGAGGACACAGGTAAAGACATCTCTTCAGCAGCAGTAACTATAGATAAGGTGACTGGTGAGGACACAGGTAAAGACATCTCTTCAGCAGCAGTAACTATAGATAAGGTGACTGGTGAGGACACAGGTAAAGACATCTCTTCAGCAGCAGTAACTATAGATAAGGTGACTGCTGAGAGGACACAGGTAAAGACATCTCTTCAGCAGCAGTAACTATAGATAAGGTGACTGGTGAGGACACAGGTAAAGACATCTCTTCAGCAGCAGTAACTATAGATAAGGTGACTGGTGAGGACACAGGTAAAGACATCTCTTCAGCAGCAGTAACTATAGATAAGGTGACTGGTGAGGACACAGGTAAAGACATCTCTTCAGCAGCAGTAACTATAGATAAGGTGACTGGTGAGGACACAGGTAAAGACATCTCTTCAGCAGCAGTAACTATAGATAAGGTGACTGCTGAGGACACAGGTAAAGACATCTCTTCAGCAGCAGTAACTATAGATAAGGTGACTGCTGAGGACACAGGTAAAGACATCTCTTCAGCAGCAGTAACTATAGATAAGGTGACTGCTGAGGACACAGGTAAAGACATCTCTTCAGCAGCAGTAACTATAGATAAGGTGACTGGTGAGGACACAGGTAAAGACATCTCTTCAGCAGCAGTAACTATAGATAAGGTGACTGCTGAGGACACAGGTAAAGACATCTCTTCAGCAGCAGTAACTATAGATAAGGTGACTGCTGAGGACACAGGTAAAGACATCTCTTCAGCAGCAGTAACTATAGATAAGGTGACTGGTGAGGACACAGGTAAAGACATCTCTTCAGCAGCAGTAACTATAGATAAGGTGACTGGTGAGGACACAGGTAAAGACATCTCTTCAGCAGCAGTAACTATAGATAAGGTGACTGCTGAGGACACAGGTAAAGACATCTCTTCAGCAGCAGTAACTATAGATAAGGTGACTGCTGAGGACACAGGTAAAGACATCTCTTCAGCAGCAGTAACTATAGATAAGGTGACTGGTGAGGACACAGGTAAAGACATCTCTTCAGCAGCAGTAACTATAGATAAGGTGACTGGTGAGGACACAGGTAAAGACATCTCTTCAGCAGCAGTAACTATAGATAAGGTGACTGGTGAGGACACAGGTAAAGACATCTCTTCAGCAGCAGTAACTATAGATAAGGTGACTGGTGAGGACACAGGTAAAGACATCTCTTCAGCAGCAGTAACTATAGATAAGGTGACTGGTGAGGACACAGGTAAAGACATCTCTTCAGCAGCAGTAACTATAGATAAGGTGACTGCTGAGGACACAGGTAAAGACATCTCTTCAGCAGCAGTAACTATAGATAAGGTGACTGGTGAGGACACAGGTAAAGACATCTCTTCAGCAGCAGTAACTATAGATAAGGTGACTGGTGAGGACACAGGTAAAGACATCTCTTCAGCAGCAGTAACTATAGATAAGGTGACTGGTGAGGACACAGGTAAAGACATCTCTTCAGCAGCAGTAACTATAGATAAGGTGACTGCTGAGGACACAGGTAAAGACATCTCTTCAGCAGCAGTAACTATAGATAAGGTGACTGGTGAGGACACAGGTAAAGACATCTCTTCAGCAGCAGTAACTATAGATAAGGTGACTGGTGAGGACACAGGTAAAGACATCTCTTCAGCAGCAGTAACTATAGATAAGGTGACTGGTGAGGACACAGGTAAAGACATCTCTTCAGCAGCAGTAACTATAGATAAGGTGACTGGTGAGGACACAGGTAAAGACATCTCTTCAGCAGCAGTAACTATAGATAAGGTGACTGGTGAGGACACAGGTAAAGACATCTCTTCAGCAGCAGTAACTATAGATAAGGTGACTGGTGAGGACACAGGTAAAGACATCTCTTCAGCAGCAGTAACTATAGATAAGGTGACTGGTGAGGACACAGGTAAAGACATCTCTTCAGCAGCAGTAACTATAGATAAGGTGACTGGTGAGGACACAGGTAAAGACATCTCTTCAGCAGCAGTAACTATAGATAAGGTGACTGGTGAGGACACAGGTAAAGACATCTCTTCAGCAGCAGTAACTATAGATAAGGTGACTGGTGAGGACACAGGTAAAGACATCTCTTCAGCAGCAGTAACTATAGATAAGGTGACTGGTGAGGACACAGGTAAAGACATCTCTTCAGCAGCAGTAACTATAGATAAGGTGACTGCTGAGGACACAGGTAAAGACATCTCTTCAGCAGCAGTAACTATAGATAAGGTGACTGCTGAGGACACAGGTAAAGACATCTCTTCAGCAGCAGTAACTATAGATAAGGTGACTGCTGAGGACACAGGTAAAGACATCTCTTCAGCAGCAGTAACTATAGATAAGGTGACTGCTGAGGACACAGGTAAAGACATCTCTTCAGCAGCAGTAACTATAGATAAGGTGACTGGTGAGGACACAGGTAAAGACATCTCTTCAGCAGCAGTAACTATAGATAAGGTGACTGCTGAGGACACAGGTAAAGACATCTCTTCAGCAGCAGTAACTATAGATAAGGTGACTGGTGAGGACACAGGTAAAGACATCTCTTCAGCAGCAGTAACTATAGATAAGGTGACTGCTGAGGACACAGGTAAAGACATCTCTTCAGCAGCAGTAACTATAGATAAGGTGACTGGTGAGGACACAGGTAAAGACATCTCTTCAGCAGCAGTAACTATAGATAAGGTGACTGGTGAGGACACAGGTAAAGACATCTCTTCAGCAGCAGTAACTATAGATAAGGTGACTGGTGAGGACACAGGTAAAGACATCTCTTCAGCAGCAGTAACTATAGATAAGGTGACTGCTGAGGACACAGGTAAAGACATCTCTTCAGCAGCAGTAACTATAGATAAGGTGACTGGTGAGGACACAGGTAAAGACATCTCTTCAGCAGCAGTAACTATAGATAAGGTGACTGGTGAGGACACAGGTAAAGACATCTCTTCAGCAGCAGTAACTATAGATAAGGTGACTGGTGAGGACACAGGTAAAGACATCTCTTCAGCAGCAGTAACTATAGATAAGGTGACTGGTGAGGACACAGGTAAAGACATCTCTTCAGCAGCAGTAACTATAGATAAGGTGACTGGTGAGGACACAGGTAAAGACATCTCTTCAGCAGCAGTAACTATAGATAAGGTGACTGGTGAGGACACAGGTAAAGACATCTCTTCAGCAGCAGTAACTATAGATAAGGTGACTGGTGAGGACACAGGTAAAGACATCTCTTCAGCAGCAGTAACTATAGATAAGGTGACTGGTGAGGACACAGGTAAAGACATCTCTTCAGCAGCAGTAACTATAGATAAGGTGACTGGTGAGGACACAGGTAAAGACATCTCTTCAGCAGCAGTAACTATAGATAAGGTGACTGGTGAGGACACAGGTAAAGACATCTCTTCAGCAGCAGTAACTATAGATAAGGTGACTGGTGAGGACACAGGTAAAGACATCTCTTCAGCAGCAGTAACTATAGATAAGGTGACTGGTGAGGACACAGGTAAAGACATCTCTTCAGCAGCAGTAACTATAGATAAGGTGACTGGTGAGGACACAGGTAAAGACATCTCTTCAGCAGCAGTAACTATAGATAAGGTGACTGCTGAGTGAGGACACAGGTAAAGACATCTCTTCAGCAGCAGTAACTATAGATAAGGTGACTGCTGAGTGAGGACACAGGTAAAGACATCTCTTCAGCAGCAGTAACTATAGATAAGGTGACTGGTGAGGACACAGGTAAAGACATCTCTTCAGCAGCAGTAACTATAGATAAGGTGACTGCTGAGGACACAGGTAAAGACATCTCTTCAGCAGCAGTAACTATAGATAAGGTGACTGGTGAGGACACAGGTAAAGACATCTCTTCAGCAGCAGTAACTATAGATAAGGTGACTGGTGAGGACACAGGTAAAGACATCTCTTCAGCAGCAGTAACTATAGATAAGGTGACTGGTGAGGACACAGGTAAAGACATCTCTTCAGCAGCAGTAACTATAGATAAGGTGACTGGTGAGGACACAGGTAAAGACATCTCTTCAGCAGCAGTAACTATAGATAAGGTGACTGCTGAGGACACAGGTAAAGACATCTCTTCAGCAGCAGTAACTATAGATAAGGTGACTGCTGAGGACACAGGTAAAGACATCTCTTCAGCAGCAGTAACTATAGATAAGGTGACTGGTGAGGACACAGGTAAAGACATCTCTTCAGCAGCAGTAACTATAGATAAGGTGACTGGTGAGGACACAGGTAAAGACATCTCTTCAGCAGCAGTAACTATAGATAAGGTGACTGGTGAGGACACAGGTAAAGACATCTCTTCAGCAGCAGTAACTATAGATAAGGTGACTGGTGAGGACACAGGTAAAGACATCTCTTCAGCAGCAGTAACTATAGATAAGGTGACTGCTGAGGACACAGGTAAAGACATCTCTTCAGCAGCAGTAACTATAGATAAGGTGACTGGTGAGGACACAGGTAAAGACATCTCTTCAGCAGCAGTAACTATAGATAAGGTGACTGCTGAGGACACAGGTAAAGACATCTCTTCAGCAGCAGTAACTATAGATAAGGTGACTGCTGAGGACACAGGTAAAGACATCTCTTCAGCAGCAGTAACTATAGATAAGGTGACTGCTGAGGACACAGGTAAAGACATCTCTTCAGCAGCAGTAACTATAGATAAGGTGACTGGTGAGGACACAGGTAAAGACATCTCTTCAGCAGCAGTAACTATAGATAAGGTGACTGCTGAGGACACAGGTAAAGACATCTCTTCAGCAGCAGTAACTATAGATAAGGTGACTGCTGAGGACACAGGTAAAGACATCTCTTCAGCAGCAGTAACTATAGATAAGGTGACTGGTGAGGACACAGGTAAAGACATCTCTTCAGCAGCAGTAACTATAGATAAGGTGACTGGTGAGGACACAGGTAAAGACATCTCTTCAGCAGCAGTAACTATAGATAAGGTGACTGCTGAGGACACAGGTAAAGACATCTCTTCAGCAGCAGTAACTATAGATAAGGTGACTGGTGAGGACACAGGTAAAGACATCTCTTCAGCAGCAGTAACTATAGATAAGGTGACTGCTGAGGACACAGGTAAAGACATCTCTTCAGCAGCAGTAACTATAGATAAGGTGACTGGTGAGGACACAGGTAAAGACATCTCTTCAGCAGCAGTAACTATAGATAAGGTGACTGGTGAGGACACAGGTAAAGACATCTCTTCAGCAGCAGTAACTATAGATAAGGTGACTGGTGAGGACACAGGTAAAGACATCTCTTCAGCAGCAGTAACTATAGATAAGGTGACTGGTGAGGACACAGGTAAAGACATCTCTTCAGCAGCAGTAACTATAGATAAGGTGACTGGTGAGGACACAGGTAAAGACATCTCTTCAGCAGCAGTAACTATAGATAAGGTGACTGGTGAGGACACAGGTAAAGACATCTCTTCAGCAGCAGTAACTATAGATAAGGTGACTGGTGAGGACACAGGTAAAGACATCTCTTCAGCAGCAGTAACTATAGATAAGGTGACTGGTGAGGACACAGGTAAAGACATCTCTTCAGCAGCAGTAACTATAGATAAGGTGACTGGTGAGGACACAGGTAAAGACATCTCTTCAGCAGCAGTAACTATAGATAAGGTGACTGGTGAGGACACAGGTAAAGACATCTCTTCAGCAGCAGTAACTATAGATAAGGTGACTGGTGAGGACACAGGTAAAGACATCTCTTCAGCAGCAGTAACTATAGATAAGGTGACTGGTGAGGACACAGGTAAAGACATCTCTTCAGCAGCAGTAACTATAGATAAGGTGACTGCTGAGGACACAGGTAAAGACATCTCTTCAGCAGCAGTAACTATAGATAAGGTGACTGGTGAGGACACAGGTAAAGACATCTCTTCAGCAGCAGTAACTATAGATAAGGTGACTGCTGAGGACACAGGTAAAGACATCTCTTCAGCAGCAGTAACTATAGATAAGGTGACTGGTGAGGACACAGGTAAAGACATCTCTTCAGCAGCAGTAACTATAGATAAGGTGACTGCTGAGGACACAGGTAAAGACATCTCTTCAGCAGCAGTAACTATAGATAAGGTGACTGGTGAGGACACAGGTAAAGACATCTCTTCAGCAGCAGTAACTATAGATAAGGTGACTGGTGAGGACACAGGTAAAGACATCTCTTCAGCAGCAGTAACTATAGATAAGGTGACTGGTGAGGACACAGGTAAAGACATCTCTTCAGCAGCAGTAACTATAGATAAGGTGACTGCTGAGGACACAGGTAAAGACATCTCTTCAGCAGCAGTAACTATAGATAAGGTGACTGGTGAGGACACAGGTAAAGACATCTCTTCAGCAGCAGTAACTATAGATAAGGTGACTGGTGAGGACACAGGTAAAGACATCTCTTCAGCAGCAGTAACTATAGATAAGGTGACTGGTGAGGACACAGGTAAAGACATCTCTTCAGCAGCAGTAACTATAGATAAGGTGACTGGTGAGGACACAGGTAAAGACATCTCTTCAGCAGCAGTAACTACAGATAAGGTGACTGGTGAGGACACAGGTAAAGACATCTCTTCAGCAGCAGTAACTATAGATAAGGTGACTGCTGAGGACACAGGTAAAGACATCTCTTCAGCAGCAGTAACTATAGATAAGGTGACTGCTGAGGACACAGGTAAAGACATCTCTTCAGCAGCAGTAACTATAGATAAGGTGACTGGTGAGGACACAGGTAAAGACATCTCTTCAGCAGCAGTAACTATAGATAAGGTGACTGGTGAGGACACAGGTAAAGACATCTCTTCAGCAGCAGTAACTATAGATAAGGTGACTGGTGAGGACACAGGTAAAGACATCTCTTCAGCAGCAGTAACTATAGATAAGGTGACTGCTGAGGACACAGGTAAAGACATCTCTTCAGCAGCAGTAACTATAGATAAGGTGACTGGTGAGGACACAGGTAAAGACATCTCTTCAGCAGCAGTAACTATAGATAAGGTGACTGCTGAGGACACAGGTAAAGACATCTCTTCAGCAGCAGTAACTACAGATAAGGTGACTGCTGAGGACACAGGTAAAGACATCTCTTCAGCAGCAGTAACTATAGATAAGGTGACTGCTGAGGACACAGGTAAAGACATCTCTTCAGCAGCAGTAACTATAGATAAGGTGACTGCTGAGGACACAGGTAAAGACATCTCTTCAGCAGCAGTAACTATAGATAAGGTGACTGCTGAGGACACAGGTAAAGACATCTCTTCAGCAGCAGTAACTATAGATAAGGTGACTGCTGAGGACACAGGTAAAGACATCTCTTCAGCAGCAGTAACTATAGATAAGGTGACTGGTGAGGACACAGGTAAAGACATCTCTTCAGCAGCAGTAACTATAGATAAGGTGACTGCTGAGGACACAGGTAAAGACATCTCTTCAGCAGCAGTAACTATAGATAAGGTGACTGGTGAGGACACAGGTAAAGACATCTCTTCAGCAGCAGTAACTATAGATAAGGTGACTGCTGAGGACACAGGTAAAGACATCTCTTCAGCAGCAGTAACTATAGATAAGGTGACTGGTGAGGACACAGGTAAAGACATCTCTTCAGCAGCAGTAACTATAGATAAGGTGACTGGTGAGGACACAGGTAAAGACATCTCTTCAGCAGCAGTAACTATAGATAAGGTGACTGGTGAGGACACAGGTAAAGACATCTCTTCAGCAGCAGTAACTATAGATAAGGTGACTGGTGAGGACACAGGTAAAGACATCTCTTCAGCAGCAGTAACTATAGATAAGGTGACTGGTGAGGACACAGGTAAAGACATCTCTTCAGCAGCAGTAACTATAGATAAGGTGACTGGTGAGGACACAGGTAAAGACATCTCTTCAGCAGCAGTAACTATAGATAAGGTGACTGGTGAGGACACAGGTAAAGACATCTCTTCAGCAGCAGTAACTATAGATAAGGTGACTGGTGAGGACACAGGTAAAGACATCTCTTCAGCAGCAGTAACTATAGATAAGGTGACTGGTGAGGACACAGGTAAAGACATCTCTTCAGCAGCAGTAACTATAGATAAGGTGACTGGTGAGGACACAGGTAAAGACATCTCTTCAGCAGCAGTAACTATAGATAAGGTGACTGGTGAGGACACAGGTAAAGACATCTCTTCAGCAGCAGTAACTATAGATAAGGTGACTGCTGAGGACACAGGTAAAGACATCTCTTCAGCAGCAGTAACTATAGATAAGGTGACTGCTGAGGACACAGGTAAAGACATCTCTTCAGCAGCAGTAACTATAGATAAGGTGACTGCTGAGGACACAGGTAAAGACATCTCTTCAGCAGCAGTAACTATAGATAAGGTGACTGCTGAGGACACAGGTAAAGACATCTCTTCAGCAGCAGTAACTATAGATAAGGTGACTGGTGAGGACACAGGTAAAGACATCTCTTCAGCAGCAGTAACTATAGATAAGGTGACTGGTGAGGACACAGGTAAAGACATCTCTTCAGCAGCAGTAACTATAGATAAGGTGACTGCTGAGGACACAGGTAAAGACATCTCTTCAGCAGCAGTAACTATAGATAAGGTGACTGGTGAGGACACAGGTAAAGACATCTCTTCAGCAGCAGTAACTATAGATAAGGTGACTGGTGAGGACACAGGTAAAGACATCTCTTCAGCAGCAGTAACTATAGATAAGGTGACTGCTGAGGACACAGGTAAAGACATCTCTTCAGCAGCAGTAACTATAGATAAGGTGACTGCTGAGGACACAGGTAAAGACATCTCTTCAGCAGCAGTAACTATAGATAAGGTGACTGGTGAGGACACAGGTAAAGACATCTCTTCAGCAGCAGTAACTATAGATAAGGTGACTGCTGAGGACACAGGTAAAGACATCTCTTCAGCAGCAGTAACTATAGATAAGGTGACTGGTGAGGACACAGGTAAAGACATCTCTTCAGCAGCAGTAACTATAGATAAGGTGACTGCTGAGGACACAGGTAAAGACATCTCTTCAGCAGCAGTAACTATAGATAAGGTGACTGGTGAGGACACAGGTAAAGACATCTCTTCAGCAGCAGTAACTATAGATAAGGTGACTGCTGAGGACACAGGTAAAGACATCTCTTCAGCAGCAGTAACTATAGATAAGGTGACTGGTGAGGACACAGGTAAAGACATCTCTTCAGCAGCAGTAACTATAGATAAGGTGACTGGTGAGGACACAGGTAAAGACATCTCTTCAGCAGCAGTAACTATAGATAAGGTGACTGGTGAGGACACAGGTAAAGACATCTCTTCAGCAGCAGTAACTATAGATAAGGTGACTGGTGAGGACACAGGTAAAGACATCTCTTCAGCAGCAGTAACTATAGATAAGGTGACTGGTGAGGACACAGGTAAAGACATCTCTTCAGCAGCAGTAACTATAGATAAGGTGACTGCTGAGGACACAGGTAAAGACATCTCTTCAGCAGCAGTAACTATAGATAAGGTGACTGGTGAGGACACAGGTAAAGACATCTCTTCAGCAGCAGTAACTATAGATAAGGTGACTGCTGAGGACACAGGTAAAGACATCTCTTCAGCAGCAGTAACTATAGATAAGGTGACTGGTGAGGACACAGGTAAAGACATCTCTTCAGCAGCAGTAACTATAGATAAGGTGACTGGTGAGGACACAGGTAAAGACATCTCTTCAGCAGCAGTAACTATAGATAAGGTGACTGGTGAGGACACAGGTAAAGACATCTCTTCAGCAGCAGTAACTATAGATAAGGTGACTGCTGAGGACACAGGTAAAGACATCTCTTCAGCAGCAGTAACTATAGATAAGGTGACTGGTGAGGACACAGGTAAAGACATCTCTTCAGCAGCAGTAACTATAGATAAGGTGACTGGTGAGGACACAGGTAAAGACATCTCTTCAGCAGCAGTAACTATAGATAAGGTGACTGCTGAGGACACAGGTAAAGACATCTCTTCAGCAGCAGTAACTATAGATAAGGTGACTGGTGAGGACACAGGTAAAGACATCTCTTCAGCAGCAGTAACTATAGATAAGGTGACTGGTGAGGACACAGGTAAAGACATCTCTTCAGCAGCAGTAACTATAGATAAGGTGACTGGTGAGGACACAGGTAAAGACATCTCTTCAGCAGCAGTAACTATAGATAAGGTGACTGCTGAGGACACAGGTAAAGACATCTCTTCAGCAGCAGTAACTATAGATAAGGTGACTGGTGAGGACACAGGTAAAGACATCTCTTCAGCAGCAGTAACTATAGATAAGGTGACTGGTGAGGACACAGGTAAAGACATCTCTTCAGCAGCAGTAACTATAGATAAGGTGACTGGTGAGGACACAGGTAAAGACATCTCTTCAGCAGCAGTAACTATAGATAAGGTGACTGCTGAGGACACAGGTAAAGACATCTCTTCAGCAGCAGTAACTATAGATAAGGTGACTGGTGAGGACACAGGTAAAGACATCTCTTCAGCAGCAGTAACTATAGATAAGGTGACTGGTGAGGACACAGGTAAAGACATCTCTTCAGCAGCAGTAACGATAGATAAGGTGACTGCTGAGGACACAGGTAAAGACACCTCTTCAGCAGCAGTAACTATAGATAAGGTGACTGCTGAGGACACAGGTAAAGACATCTCTTCAGCAGCAGTAACTATAGATAAGGTGACTGGTGAGGACACAGGTAAAGACATCTCTTCAGCAGCAGTAACTATAGATAAGGTTACTGCTGAGGACACAGGTAAAGACATCTCTTCAGCAGCAGTAACTATAGATAAGGTGACTGCTGAGGACACAGGTAAAGACATCTCTTCAGCAGCAGTAACTATAGATAAGGTGACTGCTGAGGACACAGGTAAAGACATCTCTTCAGCAGCAGTAACTATAGATAAGGTGACTGCTGAGAATAAGGGGAAGGCATCTCTTCAAGCAGCTACAGATAGCAATTTGTTCCTGTCACAGCTGAGCAGTTATGGTCTGTTGAAGAAGATTTCAATCCTGTGACAGTATTTAAGGTATAGCTTCAGTTTCAAACCTTGTTTTTGGAGGGAGGGCCTTGGTTTAAGAGTAATCTAGAAGCATTCCAAAGTAAGAGATAGTGTGTGCTTTTCCTCTGTTGCCATGGTTAACTAAAGCTTGCAGGGTATTGCCTTCAGAAAATGTTTTGTCACAGAAGTAAAGTTTTAGTTTTAAATGGGTTGGCTGCTCTGAAACTAGTGGATTATCTGACCTACATTATATGTCACTTTGTTTCCAAGTTGTATAGTGCCAATTCAGCCCTGAATCAAACTATACAATTTATATAGAGGTAGGATTACTCAGAGTAATTTCAGTTCTCTCAAAGGGACATTTACAAAGATCACAAATAAGAGATTCTCCATATGTAACCCTCTTTTTTCTCTCCCTATTCTTTTGTACCTCCTGCTTTCTCCCTTAGTTCTCTTCCTCTACCATTTATGGACCTCTCCCCTATATCTTTCCTCTATATGGCTATGACTCTATTCCAGAAACTTTATATCTTTTATAAATCTGCTCTCTCTATCTATCATTGTTTCCTCTTCCTTGGTCTTGCACTTTCTCTTCTTGGTTTTAAAAGATGTAATAAGCCTTAACATCTTGCTATTTACATTGTCTAGGAATTTAAAGTCCTTTTCTTTTGGTAATTATTTTCATTGTAAACGTCCTATCTGAGTGTAATCTGTTATTGTTATACCTCGTTGTCTATATGTGGAGCTTTTCTCCCCGGGCCTCTGCTGAAAATGGAAATATATCCAGTTAGACTAGCCCGGTTAACAAATGTAAAATAAATAAATAAATAAATAAATGTACACCTGGGGATTACAGACCAAGACAGCGAGTAACCTTGATAGATTCTGAGTGGATCTCACATAAAGGAACTGTCACAATATACACCTGCAAAGTCTGATGAGCGCATCTGTCAAAAAATGAATTGCTTTGCAGTGACCCAGTAGTACACAGTTTGTGGATGATAGAAATGGAGACCTTAATCACAGCTCTGAGCACTTCTTTGGTTTCATTTAACTTGTTAAAAATGCTGATTTGTAACATCTATGTAGGTAGTAGTACTTTTCTACCTATTTGTGAAAGGAAGTTATTTTATGATACTAAAATGTACTGCTGATATATTCTAGGAACTATGACAATCCTCTCATTAAGAATTTGTGAAAAAAAATGAGAAGACAGCTAATTCACAGCCAAACTGTGATGGACAGGTCCAGGACTAGTAATAAACAATACTTTCAGCATCTTTTACAAGGAAGAAAAAAATGTAAACCAGCTCCTGGGTTGACAGGAGTGAGCCAGCAGACTTCCTCTCATATCAGTAAGCTCAATATTTGTTGCATTCCTGAAGTAACTGCACTTGTCTAAGTTCACTTCTGCCACTCCTAAAACATTTTTTCTCAGATCAGTGTTTCCATGATAGATAGATTAGATAGATAGATGGATAAATAGATACATAGATAGATAGATAGATAGATAGATAGATAGATAGATAGATAGATAGATAGATAGATGGATAACTATTAATAGATAGACAGATAGACTTAGAGCATTTAACCCTTGTGTGTCCTGACGTAATGCCACTAGACAAATTACCTTTCTTTCAGTCCTCACCCGGAGTTCACGGTCCTTTCCTTGAAAAGTTGAATTGAAAACAGTTTCACAATAGCTCAAAAAGCACAGTCATATATAAAATGGTGCAATCTGAGGAATAACCTTGTAAAATAAAGTATAATTAAACACTGGAGAGTAACTATACACCATTAAAACATTAAAAAAGCATGCTATATAGCAGAGTTGTGCAGTGGAAGCATGTTGGGCCAAAGGTTAGTGATTTAAAACTATCCTCTGGTAGATGGTCAAGTGGAATTCATTTTCAGCTATCTTTCTCTTCAAAAGAGAAAGAAGAAAACATGGAAGAAGGGCGTTAAACATATCAGGATACAAATCTGCCAGGGCACATTGTGAGAATCCAGACTCCTTAGCAGAGAAGGACTTTAATATGCTGGTATGGAATCTACTAGAAATGTTACAATTCTGGATGTGTTCCTAACTTTATACGAAGAATTACTATGATTGTAAAAGTGTCGATGTTGTTTATTTTTGTTTTTGCCAGGCATGCCATGCCTATTATGTAGGCAAAACAAATAGGAGTTTTAAAGAAAGAATGTTAGAACATGTAAGGGACATATGGAACCAGAAGCAATCAAATGCTCTAGCTAATCATGTCCTGAATACAGACAGTAGTCATTGTTTTAAATTTTTAATCTTACAACAAATAGTAAGGACAAACAGAGGTGGTGATGTAGAAAACCACACTGAAGAATTAGGACAACAATGGATCACTAAATTACAAGCAGATAGATATCCTGGTTTGAATGGCTGCACCTCATTAGTTCCTTACCTTAAGGCAAGGCGCCTTAAACACTAAATATGAATTTTTTATATATTTTTTATTGTACTATTATGGTTATATGTTCACAAAATGTGTGTGTATATGTACATATATATATATTTTAATAACTATCAGGGATGACATTCCCCCTTTTTTTAAATATTATTGTGTGTAAATACACACCTTTCTATATATTTTATGCATTTTTTTATGGATATCGATAAATGTTCTTATGTTAGTGGAGTAATATCTCTTTAAATTGTGATGTCATACTAATTGTCCTAGTATTTAACCAAGCATCAGTTGTAGTGATGTGGTCTGATGAAGCAACATTAAGTTGTGAAAGCGCTTACCGTTTGTCTTCTGCAATGAAGTACAGTGACTGATTTCCAGTGTGTAACTTTGGTGCCTTAATTTACTTTTGCTGTTGTTGTCTGTTTTGGGCACCTCAGTGTACCTGCAGCCATTTGGTTTTTGCATCTATATAGCAGAGTTGTGCAGTGGAAGCATGTTGGGCCAAAGGTTAGTGATTTAAAACTATCCTCTGGTAGATGGTCAAGTGGAATTCATTTTCAGCTATCTTTCTCTTTAAAAGAGAAAGAAGAAAACATGGAAGAAGGGCGTTAAACATATCAGGATACAAATCTGCCAGGGCACATTGTGAGAATCCAGACTCCTTAGCAGAGAAGGACTTTAATATGCTGGTATGGAATCTACTAGAAATGTTACAATTCTGGATGTGTTCCTAACCAATGTGGATAGGATCAGGGGTGTCCTGGTGAAGCCGGCCTAGCAGTCAAAGGTGCAGCTAGGGTGGGGACGTAAGGTGCATCATACCTCTCAACTGGCCAGATTTTCACAGAATGTCCAGATTTTTGCCTAATATTTTTGGTCTGTTTCTCATAAAATGTAGTGGTTTTCTGGATTTTTCTTGCAAATCAGTGAGGATTGAGTTCACTAAATAATGACAGGCACTTGAGTTTCAGATTTCATATCCTTCGGAAAATGCATAATAATACAATACCTTTTATTTTAACAACTTTCTAAGTTTATGCGAGCAATATTTAAAATCTGTCCCTATTTTTGCAGCTTTGACCCCCCCCTTATTTTTGGCTTTGTCCAGATTTTTTGTGCTAAGAGATTGAGAGGTATGAGGTGCAGCCTCCCTGCATTCAAGATGTCAGAGAGCGCAATCTTCATTACCAGCATTCACTGCATGCTGGTAATGCAGTTTTAGAAGTTTAGTACTCTGTGTGTGGTTAAGTTCAATGCCAATAATGCATTTTCAGTTAGGGCTGAAGCACACAGCAATCCTAGTTAACTATAGCAAGCTGCTTGTTACACTTGTAGCAAGTGGTGTACTACAGTTTAAAGTAAAAGAAAATGTTTTCTGGACCTTAACTTAAAGCTGAGGAGTTGAGGAAAGTGTCAGATTAGCGAACAGCCCTTGGTGGCAGAAGGGCTAGCTAAACCTCTGCCAGCAGTGATCATCCCACTGTGTAGTTTAGAGTAGGAGAGAGGGTAAAGACAAACACAGTGATAAAGGATTTTATCAGAATAGATTATGCTTGGCTGAGGAGTGGGTCAAAAATGAGTTGCACATTGATAGACAAA
Source organism: Protopterus annectens (assembly GCF_019279795.1). NCBI lineage: Eukaryota > Metazoa > Chordata > Ceratodontiformes > Protopteridae > Protopterus > Protopterus annectens. Next base: position 1,325,931,624 of record NC_056743.1, read on the forward strand.
ATGATGCTGTTAGCAAACTATGGAAGTGAGTCAGGAATGCAATATTCATGGCTATGGACAAGATTTTGAAAAACAAACAGAAAAAGAAAAGAAACAAAGCAGAGTGCATCAAGACATAGATTGAATAAGTTGGGGGGATAAAGGGGCAGTGTACAAGGAGGCAAGCACCAAGGCAACAAAATAAATAAATAAATAAGGGCATGAAAAAAATGTAAGCTTAAAAAAGTTGGTAGAAGGGGGTCAGTGTTAGGAACAAAGGATTATATACCTGAAATGAGGAAGGGAAGGACAAACTTGCCCGATCTATGCAAAGATGGAAGGGAAAGTTCAGAAAACAGGGAAAATAGTGGCAATGAATGTACTTCAGCAACAGCTTCATGAAGGAAATGGAAAGGAGCATTTCATGCTAGAAAGGAGGTACAGCAGGGAGAGCTGAGCAGCTGATGAATACCAAGGTAGAGCAGAAGGAGATGGAGAGGAACTGGGTTCCCTCTGGAAGGGTAAGTTGCTAGGACCAGGGTACAAAGGTATCTGGGTAGTGTGCTGACAAATTCACCATTAGAGATCTTCAGTAGATCACTATCCATTTCAAAAGTGCCTGAGGACTGAAAGACAACAAAAATAGCACCACTAAACAAGGTGGGAAGCAGGAAAAATACAGGGAACTACAGACAAGGCAGCCTGACAGCTGTGGCAGGGAAAGTCAGAAAGAGATTCCAGAGGGAAAAATTGATTGCTTTCCTAGAGGACAGCAGTCTTCGTGACAACAACCCACAAGGGTTAATATCTGGAAGGAATTGTAAGGTGATCATGATCCATTCATATTACTGCATTATAGGAGAATTTGACAATGGAGGACTGGTAGATGTAGTGTCACTGGACTTCACCAGGGTCTTTGACCTAATCCTGTACTGATAGCTGATAGGACAGAGACTGAGTAATGGCATTTTTACATACCCGAAAGGTAAGACACAGAGGCTTGTGGTGAGATGAATGATGTCTGGAATAGGGGAAGTGACTAGCAAATTTCCCAGGGAGTCAGTATTAGACCCAATATTCCAAAATGTGTTAAATTTAGACATACCTGAGGGAATAGAAAACAGGATCATTCTCTTCAGTTATTGTACAAAATAGATTCAATAGTGACAGATGAGGAGAACAATCTATGGAGTTCTTGGAAAGGTAGAACAAGAGGGCAGCAAGATGATATTTTGATTTATTGCTGATAAATGTGAAGCATTATAGTTGGACCAGAACAGCCCTGGTGTGAAATATCAATTGCGGGGGAGGAAAGGTAATGGCAATATAATGGGAAAAGTATCTAAGGATGTTGATTTCCTCTAAACTGCACCATAAGGGGCAAAGTGAGAGGGCCATGTTTGCAGTGAACAACAGACTGGAATGTATCTTCGGGAGCAAATAAGTAATACGTCCACTCTGCAAGTGCCTGGCCATGCCATACTTTGATTACTAGTTGTAGATCTGGAGGCCATACAAGGAAAAGGACATCAAATTGCTAGAAGAAAGACAGAAGAAAGCCATTTGAGGGATAATTAGAAGATCCTCACCAGATACCAAAACAGATGGCAGGACATTGTACAGTTGCACAAGATCATGCTGGGGACATGTAAAGTGTCAAAGTTCAATGTAATGATTACATCACCTTAAGACATCAGAAAGGACCACCTTGGAGTTTGCCACCTTAAACTTTTTTTGTCAGAAACAGACTCATTGACCCAGTTATCTGACACTGTTTTAAATAAAGTTAGAGAAGATGATCTAATATGAACTGGTAAAGAGTTCCAAATTCTGCCTCCCCTGTAAACAAAACTGTTATTCCTAACTTTGTGAGGATGCAGTGGTTAGTTTAAACTCCTATTCCTGGTGTTGACACAGTGACCAGCGAATGCAGCACTGTACAGTGATGTCATATCATTGTTAAGACACTTAGGTTCATAGGTTCATAGGTAGGTACTAGGCTATCGGCCCTAGGGCCCATACAAGCCTAGCCAAAAAATGTACCCTGGTTTTCACCACCCAAGAAATTTATTTTCCTGTGCCCCTGTCGAGCAGAGCCACAGAAGTGATCCCCAGGGTGAATTTCCCATTTCCCATCCAATCATCAAGATTTTTCTTGAAGAGTGCTAGTGAGGAGCTCTGTTTGACATAGATAATGATAAGAATAATGTCACCTCTCGAGAGTCTATCTGCAGCAGAACTTACTTTAATACAATAAATCTGTCATTGTATGTTAAACCATGAAGACTGTAAACACAGGATTTAGTACAGACATACCCCACCTCACCACGGTCTAAAAAATAAGGGTAATGTATAAGGGAGCCAACACATTACTATGCCTGCTACCAACAGTCTTCAACATGTTGTTTATTACCCCATAACATTTAAAAAAACAACACTGGGGATGTACAGTTACCTCCCATCCTTGACAGTTGTTACTACTGGAATAAGTTCATGGTCTGCAGCATATGGATACTCATAGTTCTGTGTTTCAAAATGTACACTGTGTTTCCTAGGTTTAAACAACACCCAGATCATCAACATACTTCTGAAAAATACTATAATCAACATTGCTTCTGACTACCATTCCAGTCTTTGTGTCATCAACATGTTTGCTTATCCACACATCACTAAAAGAATGGATGATGGACAGAAATAAACTGAACAAAAAGGTCCCAAACACGGAAGCCTGTGGGATGCCAACATTAACAATAGCTTATTCTGAGTACTTATCCTGACCTTTTAACTTTTGTCACACAGTCAGTTTGAAACCCACACTATAATAGAACTGTCAGGAACTGTCAGTAATGCTGCTGTAGTGCAGCAATAGTGTTGTTACCTCACAGCAAGAGGTTCTCCCGTTTGATTTTCGGCTTGGTTGGGAGTCCCTTCTGTGTGGAGTCTGCATGTCCTCCCCGCAGTTGGATAGCATTCGAAAGACATGCGTGCGTAAATGGGCATGCCTTCGTTGAAGGTTGGGCATCAAGCTGGCACCTCGGCGTTTCGTAAAAATCTACTGCCAATCATTAGCAGACCGGAGTTCCGCTGTGGCGACCCCTTACCGGGAAAAAGCCGAAAGACAAACAACAACTATAATAGAACTGTCAGTCTTTGCTCATTCCATAACTTCAAAAACATTGTAATGTGGTACAGGATAAAAACCCATTATTAAGTCTAAATAAATAACATCAACAGGAAGAATAATGCCGTATATTGTCTAGTAGTAGCAGAAAGTAGGAATAGTAGTGTTTTCTCAAATACATTCTTTATTATACTTTTTAGACAGACTGCATGAGAATTAGAAGTAGAACTATAGCTGTTACCCTTTGGAAGTGGGATTATGATAGCTTTTTTTCACATTTTGGGAACATAGCCACTGCCCAGGATAGCCTGGAAAAAGCAGACAAGACAGGTCACCATTCTCTGAAGGGTCTTAGAAAGGCTATTCCAGTTGTACTTGTTGCAGCCTCCTTCAACAATATATGTAAATGCCTTCTCTGCTGCCTCAATTGCCTCTACTTGAATACAAAGACAGGCAGCAATACCACCACTAAGTTTTATCTGCTGCATTACATATATGTGTAGATATATTAAAAAATGTTTGCACAGAATGATAGCAGTACAAGCATGTTCCATCACCATAAAGTTATCCACCAAGAGCACAATATTTCAAGAGTATACCCCCAAAAAAACTAGTATACATGTTAAAAAATGTTTTGTGGCTGTCCTGAGCATAAGAAGACAGTTTCTTTCATAATGCATCACTCGTCTTCTGATGGCCTTTTTCAGGTTTTGCAGACTTGCTTAAAAGTTTTGTTTTATACTTTTGGGATGGAAATTTCTTGCTCATTTTCCAAAAGTATTTTTTTTCTTACTAATATTGCCAGCATGTCCATCAGGGGGAGAGGTATGGTTACTTAATCTTCTTCTTCTTCTTTTGGCTGCTCCCATAAGGGGGTCACCACATTGGATCATCTGTTTCCATTTCTTCCTGTCCTCTGCATCTTGCTGTGTCATACCAACCACCTGCATGGCCTCTCTCACCACATCCATAAACCTTATCTTAGGCCTTCCTCTTTTCCTCTTACCTGGCATCTCCATCCTTTTCCCAATATACTCAGCATCTCTCCTCAGCAAATGTCCAAACCAATGCAATCCCGCCTCTCTGACTTTGTCTCCAAACCATCCAACCTGAACTGACCCTCTAATATACTAATTCCTAATCCTGTCCATCCTTGTCACACCCAATGGAAATCTTAACATCTTTAACTCTGCCACCTCCAGTTCTGACTCCTGCCCTTTTCTCAATGCCACTGTCTCCAACCCATATAACATAGCTGGTCTCACTACCCTCTTATAGACCTTCCCTTTCACTCTTATTGGTACCTGTCTGTCTCAAATCATTTCTGACACTCATTTCCATCCATTCCACCCTGCCTGTACTCTCATCAACACCTCTTTTCCACACTCACCATTACTCTGAACTGTTGATCCCAAGTACTTAAACTCGTCCACCTTTACCAACTCTACTCCCTGCATCCTCACCATTCCTCTACCCTCCCTCTCATTCACACACACATATATTCTGTCTTAGTCCTGCTGACCTTCATTTCTCTCCTCTCTAGAGCATATCTCCACCTCTCCAGGGTCTCCTCAACCTGTTCCCTACTCTCACTACAGATCACAATGTCATCTGCAAACATCATAGTCCACGGAGACTCCTGTCTGATCTCGTCTGTCAACCTGTCCATCACCATTGCAAACAAGAAAAGGCTCAGAAGTGATCCATGATGTAATCCCACCTCCACCTTAAACAATCTTGTGATTTTGTAACCTAGTCTCAACAGGAAGAGATGTGTTTATTAACTTTTTCTGGAATAGACTTCCCACACTTTACCTCTTCCTACTTCCTTCTGTTTATTTCATTCTCTGATATTGATTATATTGATTATAGGATAATTAGCCTAATAAAATTTATTTAATATTATACATGATTGTGGTATATCTCAAACCTGATACTAAAGTTTTATTTCAACCCCAAGGTGATCTGAATTACCAATATCAGCAACAACTACACAACCTGTTACAAAGTTTGCATTCTTAAACAGCACTATGTAAAGAAGATGTCTTTCTATATCACAGTTGCAGTATCCAAAACAGCCTGACACCCAGCCAGTGTACAAAAGCACCATACTTCACATTTATGCATAAAAGTGATGTATGGACACAACTACTCAGGACTTCTTTGCTGCCAGTTCGAACGCTACTTTTTCTAGTTGGCCAGAATGACTTGTTGCTGTACTGAATACTTATCCTCAGGATAAATGCCCCATTGGAGTTTGTTTTTTTTTTTTTTTTTTTTTTTTTTTTTTTTTTTTTTTTTTTTTTACTTTTCTTGTATTTTATTTTACTACCTAGAGTTCATGTCATCCAAGAAGGGAACATGTCAGTGTGGGAGGTAGATTCCCATAAGGATTGTCATGAACAGTGCCTTTTTTTGTTTGGGTGCTTCCCACAACCATACCTCTTGTAGTGTCTGTATGTTATTTGTGCCTATGACACTCAGAAGCTATTTGTCTTCCTTGACCATTTATCTTGAAAACCAACAACTTAAACATTTAGCCCAGTGCACCATGGCAGAATCCTTTAACCCTGAGATAGTCCTGCTAGGTAAGAATAAGGCCAGGAAGTATCAGCCAGAGATGTGCAGCCTCCACTGGACATCCAAAAAGAAGCAGGTAATAGCTCTGTAGTTCATTTGGTGTCTACATTGGATTTCTCTGCCATGGCCCTATTGGAGACCGTCATGAATCCATCCTTCTGCATGTCCTCTGAAGCTTTGCAGGCGTCTACTCTGGGCGTCAAGGGGCAACTGCAGTTGATTATCTCAGAGGGCTCTAGATGGATTCCACAGATATTGGTAAGGGAGGAGGTTCCAGGTTCTCTTGTCAAATCTTGCCAAGGGTCAGAACCTCCAGTATTTGTTAAGGCTGATGTTCCTTCCAAGAAAAGACAAAAACGGAAGCATTTTTCGGTCTTTTCAAAGGATCTTCAAAGGAAATGTCAGGAGTTTACTCAGGGCTTGTTTTCTGCCTTGATGGTCCTAAAGCCTCCTCAGGAGGTTTCCATACTTGCTCGTCCATAGACCTCTACCCTTCTAAATGGCTTTGGGAACCAAATTCCTAGGATGAGGATTCAATGTCTGATGAGGATTCTTTGTCCTATTCTTCACAAATGGCTTGGCCTTTGGCTTATAGTTCTGATGAAGAGGAGTCTGTTAGCCCTGCATCTCCTTTTGAAGAATTGTCCTTTGGAGACAAAATTGCTAAAATGATGGAATACTTTCTAAGTGGGATTCTTCTCAAGTGTCTGATATTCAGCGAATATATTATGAGTTGCTTCAAGTGGATACTCCTAAACCATTGGCAGTTCCTCCTGTATTGTCTGCCTTGTAAGATACTTTCATTGCTGCTTCCACGTCTCCTGATTCTCAGCCTCCTGCTGGTAAGAAACATGATAGGTTCTATAAGAATCCTGAGGATTGTCAGTTTTTATTTAAATGTCCTTCTGCTAATTCGGTTGTAGTGTCAGTCTCTTCTGACAAACCTTCTAAGCTTTTGCCTTCTTCTAAACTTTTGCTTTCTGATAATAATAGTAGGGCAATGGAGAGTATTGGTAAGAAAGTTTACACTGCTTCTACTTTGGCCTTTAGGGCTGTTAATTACCAGACCCACATGACCAGGTATGCTCCGCCCTTGATTGCTCAGGCTTGTCAGGTTATCTCTGCCCTCCCTAATTCTGAAGGCAAATTCTCTGCCTTATCTTTTTTATATTCTGCATCTCAAGTGGCTTGCCACTCTATTAAGTGTAGCTATGATGCTGCTAATGCCTCTTCTAGGGCTGTGGCTTTTGGGCCTGTCATGAGGCATTATTCTTGGCTTCATTTGCAGTCTCTACCTGAGGACATTAAGGCCAAGTTGTTGGATGCCCCTTTGGGTGATAAACATCTTTTTGGGACTGCTGCTGCTGCTAACGTGTTTAAGTCTCTTCAAGAGAAAGACAAAGCCATGCAGGACCTTAAATATATTTTTGTCTTTCCTATTCCTAACTTCCAGAGGAATTATCCATCTAGATCTTCTTTTGTTCACAGACAACCCGACAGGCCTCCAAGGGCAGGAAGAATGGGAAATGGGCTCCCTTTGCTATGGCTTCTCAAATTTCATTGTCCCAGAAGCCTTCTTTATCTAATAAGTATACAAGCACCTGTACAACTGCATGGACTCAGCCATACTCAGCAGAACTAAAACCTGCTCCTCAATGAAACACAAACCTGTTTGGTGGACATCCTCTATCAACAGGCTTTACAACAAAAGGAAGACGCTGTTGTCCAAGGGTAAAAAGGAACAAGTTCCAAATTGGAAAAACTCCCTCCTTAGCCTAAACAAGCAAATTAGATCACTACTGAAAACCTCCAAAGCCAATTATGAATCGGAACTAGCCTCCAAAACAAAGGGAAACTACAAAGCCTTATTCAGTTACATCAGGAACCTCCATGGCAAAGCCCAGGTTTGTTCCAAATTAGTACTTAATAATATGACTTACACTGATCTGTTGACTTAGCCAACCTGCTACTAGATAGGTTCAGCACAAAATTCACCCCCCGTCCCTCCCAAAGGCCCTTTTGACATCCTTAATACTTGTCCCACACCTTGTATCTCCATAGATCAAGTGTTAAAGGCCCTATTCAAGGCAAAGAACGCAGCTTTCATGGGACCTGATAGTATCCCAGGCTGTATTCTGCACCATGTCCAGCAAGAACTGGCTTCACCATTGAGCACCCTATTCAACCACAGACTAAGTACAGGCTTCATTTCAGCAGAGAGGACAACTGCCATTGTCTTCCCCTTGTACAAAGGTGGTGCCACTACTGACCCTGGAAACTATCGCCCCAGTAGCTTGACAAGTCTGGTCTGTAAAGCCATGGAGCATATTATTATGGATCTCATAAACAAGGACATAGGCAATCTTCAAGCACTTGACCCCACCCACTTCAGATTTGTCAAGGGCAGATCTTGCCTGTTGAACCTGGTTGACTTCTTTGAGACTGTCACCAAGGCCCTGGATGAGGGGAAAGTCAGTACATACAGCTTACCTTGACTTGGCCAAGGCCTTTGAAACAATCCCCCACTTGGGCATCATCAAAAAGCTAACACAACTTGGTGTAAATCCCCATCTCATCAGGTGGGTGGCCATCTGGCTCACCAACAGGGCCCACAAGGTCAAAATAGGTGCCTCCACCTCCGATGACAGACCTGTCACTAGTGGAGTTCCCCAGAGATCTGTCCTAGGACCCCTACTGTTTGGCATCTACTTCTCAGAGGTCCAGGCAAAGACAAAATGCCTATGGCTGACCAAGTTTGCAGACAACTGTAAGTTGGGTGCTGTCACTGACTCCCCAAATGATACTAACATACAGCAAGATGGTCTCACAGCAACTAATGACTGGTGCTAAAGTCATGGCCTCAAGCTAAATGCAAAAAAATGTATCATCATACCATTTGGCAAAAACACGGCCTCTACTGATTACCACATCAATGGCAACCCCCTAAACACGCGAACTGTGGTCAGAGACCTGGGCACTCAGGTTGATAACAATCTCACATTCAACCATCATGTAGCAGTAATGGTCAGAAAAGCCTTTTACTTGGTTCATCTCAAAGGTAAAGGGATTGCATCCAATAAAAAGGAGGTTATTACCTCTTTATACTCCTTTCTCATTAGACCAATAATTGAGTATAACACCCCATTTGGTATGTACCTCTCCAAATATCTGCACCAACTAGAAAGGCCACAAAAATGCCTCACAAAGAGAATCCATGGCCTCCAACACCTGTCCTATGCAGACAGGCTCAAATCACTATCACTCTACTCGGTATTGTACATATTGCTCAGAGGTAATCTGTGTGTCGCCTACAAGGCATTCTCGAACCCTGCCCTATTAGAGATGCTCCATATCCAGAAGACTAACTCTTCATGCATTACCCACTCAAAAGGCCTGAATCTAATATGCGACATCAACAAAACCTGATGGAGAGACAGGTTTGTCTCCCAGAGGTTGCTCCATCTCTGGAACAGACTTCCCATACATGTCAAACAGAGTACCACAATGACCCTCTTCAAGTGAACCTTGATGAGTGGATGGGAAACTACAAATTTGTCCCAGGGGTTCTACCTGTGTCCCTCACTGACAGGGATGACAGGTGTTGACTGAGGTTTCTTTTGGGGGGGTGAACTCTTGGCTAGGCTTGTAAGGGCCACTAACTAGTAACCTCCTATGATCCTATGATCCTATAAAGTCTGCTTGTATTTGACAATTCACCCCCATCCCCTTCATTTAGACCAGGTTACTTTTTCTCTTTGGCTTTCCCTTTAACTTCCAATTTGACATCTCATCACTTTAGACTCTTGGGTTCTTTCTATTATCCGTTACAGTTACTTCATGGTATGGAAGTCTCTCCCTCCTTTTTCAGGGATTCCTCAACCTTCTTTAGCACAACTTCCTCATTTCCTGAAGGTTCTAGGGTCCCTGGTGAACCAAGGAACCATTCAAACTGTCCCCCTTCCCAAGTGGAAAAGGGTTTTTATTCCAGGATGTTCCTGGTTCCTTGAAAGAAGGGCACTTGGAGACCTATTCTGGATGTCTTCCCAAGGTCCCTTCTTTCTGTATGCTTACTCTTCAAACCCTGTTTCCTCTTTTATTACCTCAGGCATTTCTTGTGAAAGATGCTTATGTTTATATCCCTATTCACCCTATTTCCAGGAAGTTTTTACATTTCTCTGTGTCTTTCATTTTCAGTTCTCTGCTTTTCCATTTGGCCGCTCTACTGCCCCAAGGGTATCCACAAAATGCCTAGCTCCTGTGATTGCTTTCTGCAGGCTCCAAGGCATTCAGACTTTTCCTTCTCTAGATGATCTATTGTTTCAGGTGCCTTCTACCAGTCACCTGCTACAGGATCTTAAGTTTACTATCTCTCTTCTTCAAAGTCTCAGGTTTACTATCAACTTCCAAAAGTCCATCCTGACTCTCTCTCAGGATCATGTGTATCTGGGATGCAGGATTCAGAGAGTGCCAATGTGGGCCTCTCTTCCACCTCCAAATGTTTTGTCATTGACAACCTTCTTTCAATCTCTTCTTCCTCTGACTGCCATGCCAGCTAGAGAGTTTCTTTAGGCCCTGTGATTCATGGCCTCCTCTATTCTAATTTTTCCTCTTGCCAGACTGCATATGCAGAAGCTTCAATTGTAGCTCAAGTCAGTTTGGATGCAGTATTGTCATCCTCTGGATTTCAGTGTCCCTCTCCTTCCCCGTCTAAAGAAGAACTTCAAACGGTGAATTCAACAGTTTGTTCTCAACTCAGGCCGGCCCTTTCAGCCTTCACTCCCTTCTCAAGAACTGTTAACCAATGCCTCAGACATGGACTGGGGAGCTTCTTTTGTTCATCTGAAAGTTCAGGGTCTCTGGCCTCCCATTAGCAGTCAGGCCATATCAACATCAAAGAGATGATAATGCTGATTCTGGCCCTTCAAGCTTTTCATTCCATGTTCTGTCCAGGCCCCTTGAAGGTGTACACAGACAACACAACAGTAATGTGGTATGTCAACAAGCAGGGAGGCACTAAATCTTACCTCCTCTGCAGGATGGCTCAGCAGGCTTGAGAAATGGCTCTCAATTATCAGTTAACTTTTGAGGCAGTATATATTCCTTCAGAGCACAGTCTAGTGAAAAATACTCTGAGTAGGTCCGAAACACAAGCTCACAAATGGATGCTGCACAGAGACCTATTTCTGGACATTCTTCATCAGTGGGGTATTCCTCGGGTAGATCTTTTTGCTTCCCCTCTGAACAGACAGCTTCCTCTCTTAGTGCCATGCCATCTGGTGTGGAAGCCAGATGCTCTTTCTTTTCCTTGGAAGAGGATATTTCTTTATGCTTTCCCTCCTTTTGCTCTACTTCCAAGAGTCCTGTAGAAGATTCAGCTGGTGTCCCCAAAAATCTTGCTAGTGACTCTCCTTTGGCCAAGACAGCACTGGTTCCCCCTCTTAATGCATTTGACCAGAGGCAATCATCACAATTTACCTCATGGGTTGGATCTCCTCACACAGGAAAAGAGGTTTCTCATCCATCCTCACTTGTCCACTCTTCAACTGACACTGTGGATGATAGGGTTTTGATCCCTTTCAGGTACCTCTTTTTTGAGGATGTGCTCACGGTTTTACAGGAGGTGAGGAAACCCTCAACCAGGAAATCTTATATGTCCAAATGGAAAAGATTTTCTGTTTGGTGCCATGCTCATAGCTAGGACATGTTTTCAGTGGGGGTCCCTCTGGTCCTCTCTTATTTGTGCGAGTTACTCCAGTCTGGCCTGGCCTATTCTTCTGTGAAGGCCCATTTGTCAGCCATTTTTTGCTTGTCTGCCCTTGAATCCTACTTTGACTTCTCATTTTCAGGTAAATTTCTCAAAGGTGTCCTGCAAATTAGGCCTCCTAGGAAACCTATTCATCCTCCTTGGGACCTTAATTGTGTTTTGGAAAAATTAATTCAGGCTCCTTTGGAGCCTGAACATTCTGATTCTTTCAACTTTGTACCTGGAAGACTATTTTGTTGTTGACTCTTACTTTTGCTTAGAGGGTTTCTGAGCTCTAGGCCCTTATGGTATTCCTCCTTTTTTGTTTTTTCACAGGGACAGGGTGCCCCTTCGTATTAATCCTTCTATTATGCCCAAGGTAGTAAATGTGTTGTCCTTGAATCAACTAGTACAAATCCTTTCTTTTTTACCTTCTCCACAGTCTGCCAGTGAGAGATTCTTGTATTCCTTGGATATGCACAGACAACTTAGGTACTATTTGGATACCATTATCAGCTTTTTGTTTCCTTTCATCCCAGGACATTGGGTTTGGTTGTTTCTAAGCAAACCATCTCCTCCTGGATATCTAAGGATATTTCCTTTTGTTATTCTTTTCATGGCAAATCTCTGTCTACTTTTGTTAGAGCTCATTCCACTAGGGCTGTTGCCTCTTCTGGTGCCTTCTTCAAGGGGTTGGACACCAACTCTATCCTTGAAGCTGCTACTTGGTTTTCAGTGTATACCTTTACTAAGCATTATAAGTTGCCTATGGTTTCTATGGCCAGAGCAGGTTTTGCTGAAGCCATTTTATGTGGATTTGTTGAGGGCTGTTCTCAGCCTTCCACTGTCCATTCTGTTTTTTTGAGCTTTTTTACTTTCCCTTCTGTTTTGGATACTGCAACAGTGATATGGAAGGGCATAGTACAGTTGTGAAAAATCTTACCATAACAGTAGATGTCCTTCTCTTCGCTATTGCAGTATTCACTCCCTCCCACCAACCCCCTCTTGTTTGTTCTGATTTTTGTTTTAGATTCCTTTCTTGCTGAGGGTTTCCCTTTTTTTCTGCATTTTTTCCTTCTGTATTTAAATGGACTCATTTGCCCTATAGAGACTGTTCTCAATTCAGTTCTGGGTAGTTGTGTCCATACGTCCCTTTTATGCCCTATGTTCTGTGCGGGGAGCATAAATGTGACATACGGCGCATACAAGATCATTAGGCTTTTTTATACTGGGTGAGCATCAGTCTGCCCTGGGCAAGAGATCACCTCTGGTTTGGATACTACAATAGTGAAGAGAAGGAAATCTGCTGTTATGGTAAGATTTTATACAACGGTACTTTCTCTCTGTGTGTTGGGACAGTATAATTTGCTTGTAACTGAATAAGGAGCAGAGATCTACTAGTCTAGCTAGTATTATTTATTTTAACTCCCCTAAATTCCAGTTAATTTTGGGCACATTGTGATCACCAGCTATACAAATCCACTCTCAGCTGCAAAGCACACTTAAAAATTTGTCATTCATCCTGAAGAGTAAGGATGTATAGTAAGGACAGAGAGAAAAGGGAACACATTGTAGAGACGGATTGTTCCCTGGATCTGTAGAAGTACTTCTTTGCAGACAGGGCTGTGAATGTATGGAATGGACAGCCAGAACAGCTGTTGAGCAAGAAAATCATAAGGGCAGTCAACAGGACATGGAAAAGGTGGAGAAGGACTGATTGAGATAGGTGGAAGGGTTAAATGTGCTTAAAAGACAAATAGATAACGGTTTCTTTCGGCCATCAGGCAACTGTGACATGATAAACAAGGAACAGATGGGCATGTATGAAGTTAGCAGCAGCACACTACTAAAAGTCAATTAAAGATGATACAAGGAGCCATGGAACAGCCAATGCCACAGTTTATATAATGGCAGGATGGACATAAAATGGTAAAGCTGGGTCTCAGAATGAGAGGCAGAGGCCCATAATGTCAGAAATAGTCTCACAGTGGTGAGGCTGTGTCAGAAATTGTAAAAGTAGGGTCCACAATTACTGCATGATCCAAAATAAAGAAGCTGATATACAGCTAACTGATTTCAAGGAAATGGTCTTAAATGTGAAATTTATAGTGAAAAGTCAGTAACTGCTGAACGATCAGATGGTTTGAGACTGGGACTGGTGATGCTTTAGAAGACAACGCAGGAAAATTAAATGAAAATTATCATCACTCATGCACTTGACTATATAGTGCAGTCCGAGATGGCAGTGGTGAAGAACAACAGAACCTTGGGGTGTACAACTAGCAGAATTCACTAACATGGTAACAGTCATTGTAACATTTACAAAGCACTATCAAGGCTGCATCTGGAATATTCTTCAGGTTCTGGGAACGTCTATGGCAGGATTGTGAACATCAGCCTAAATAAACAACCAACTATAAAACTACACAGAATACGAAAAAGAATATTCAGACCAAAAAAGTCTACCTAAACTGCAAATGGCAGACTGGAGCTGAGTGAGTTTTTTTTTTTTTTTTTTGGAATTGCCCAGAACTAGAATGACACTGCACAAGCTGTCAAGATGTCACATAAGGACATTTCTCCCTTAAGAACTTTAGATGAGGACCATTTAGTTCAACAACATGAATACATTTTTTTATAAACTATTTCAATCGTCAGGGTAGTGCACATTCTAAAGATATTTGGGAGATCAAGTACATATCAGGTACCTTAAACTGTCAGCTGTGTTTAAAGAACATCTGTTAGTGTCATAATTCTAATAAGCAGTCACATTCTCCTGAATCTGAATCCACAGACTGGAACCACACACTAATGTCTTGTGTTGATGAAGTGTGTTGCATAAACAGGAGTTCATTGTTAAAGGAAATTCAAGATACATCATAAACTGTCTGCTGAGGTGACAGTTGTATGGGCTTGAAATAAGTACCAGTTATACAGGCACACAGGGTTTATCCTCCCATATAGCTTTGATCCCACTTTATGGGATCATAAAAAAAAACATTCTAAGGTATTTATTATGTAGATTTGTTTAGTCTTATTAATAGGTATCAAAAACTTCTCTGGTGAGATGAGCGCTGCAGATTATGAGCTGAAATCCACCTAGAAGGCCAACCTTTGGTTAACTGATGCCCTAGGCAAAAGGTCTCCACAGCGCCCCCCAACACCACTCTGTATCCCCATTCTGGTCTACCTACATCATCCAGATTACTAGAAAAGCACCGATGCTAGAACGGATCCCTAGGCGGCTGCCTAGTTAGCCTATTCCTAAGGTCGGCTATGATCAGAGTTCAGGAAATACATAGTATGTGAAGAAAATGTCTGACAGCCATTTGTAGAATGAGTTTATTTTGAATTTAAACTGTGTGAGGGGGAGGAAAACTGGTCAGTAATTATGAGTTTTGCCTCTATGACCCTACCTGTCTCCTCATGGGGCAGGTACACTTTTTTTTTTCAAACTACTCGCATAAACAAGCTAGATAATGCCCTAATAAGGATAAAGGCCTTGAGGCCATTAAGTCACTAAACATAGAATTTGAGGAAATACCTTCAAATGAGTTACCACATAGCAGAGTGTTTGCTACATTTATGACTGTCTTAAAATAAACAGATACTTTGTGGCAATGGTAGGACTTGACCCCAGGGGGCACAGCACAAGCAAAACATAGCAGATAGCTTCAGAGAACCTTCATAGGATTGCCTCTCCCATCTCAACAAGGACATAAAGATGACATAAATTATTTTTTCCCCAGGTTACCATTACTGTGCTGAATGTTTGGTTACAGAGTGGCAGTTATTATCTAGAAACATCTGCATTTCCTAATGTGTTCATGCTGCTCTTTGGCAAGAGCATTTGGGATTCACTGCAATTCTCCCAAACTGCTCTTGACTGCAGTTGTCTCAGTTCATGTCATGTGACTACCTTTTCTTCCTTTGTTTTAAATTGTAAGAGATCAGTGGCACATTGTGTTTGTCCTGTCTTTACAGAATGCTGCTTGCTCTTCTTTTTTAAGTTCCCTGATCCTCTGTTCTACTTAGCATGATACTGGTAGCACAAATATTAAATATAAACTGTAGGAACAGTAACTTTAGTTGCATAGACATATTAAATACTTTAAATATCTGTTTAAGCAATGCCTTTACAGCACCTTATCAGTGATACCAGCCTTTTCTACCTAGAATGAAGCAGAGCTATGAAGGACAGAATGAAAGATGACCATGATATGAGGGTTAAATGAGGAAACAGGATAGCTTCTGTGCCATTTATCAGCAGTGGTAGATGCACACTGGTCTATTTTCCTTGCAGATCAGACTACATCCATCCAATCAGCTGTGTGTAGTTGACTCTCACCACCCCACCCCCACCTGCCAGACATCCTTTCAGGATCGGTCCTACTAAATGCTTGCCCAATAAAGCTATTTCTCTCCCTCTCTCTCCATTTTCAGAGCCAGTCACCACTGCAAAGCCCATCAGTCAGCTGTGCTCTTAGCTCCTCCTTCCCACACACTGCAGTATGACTTGCAGCAGACATGTCTGAATGCGTCCCTTACTTATTAAGCAGTCAGCCTCTTAGGCAGAATGTATTTGGAGTGTCTCCCTGACACATATACTCGTAAAAAAAAAAATGACTACTCATGTCTACATATGGATAAGGCAATATGTTAAATTACTACGCCACAGTATAATATACAAAATGTATTAACTTCAGGTTCTGTTAAAGGATTACTATTGGTTTCCAATTTTTGCTTACAGCCTTCTAATCATTTTTGCTTACCTCTACAGCTAGGATGCAGGTTTGTGTTTTTATCTGCATTTTATACTGAAGGGGTCTCTGTATATCAGAATGATATTATGAAACTTGTGTAGAGACTTCATGGCCGTGGATGGATTTGAACTTAGTCTGTACTGGTATGGATATGGTTGCTGACTTTATTGCATGTCAGTTTTTACATTGCCTCCTGTTATCAGAACCACACATTCCCTTACCTCACCTCATTATAAGTAATAATAATAATAATAATAATAATAATAATAATAATATTCCTGTACGTATCTCAGGACAAGAGTAGGTGTAGTGGCAGAGAAACTGACAGGTGCGTTAGTTGTGCAAATCTTGTCTAAGACCTCTGAAGCCTCGCCACCTACACCTTCAAGATTTTCTGACTATCGAATATAAGGGAGTCCTGTGATTCACCCTAGCATACAAGATGGAGGTAAACAGCACATCAGAAAAAAAAAAAAAAAAAGTAAAGAAAACCTGACTTTCACACAGGAAGTTAATAAATGTGCAGTGCATGGAGAAAATGACCTAGCAAAAAAAAAATCTGTTTAGCATGCTGTTCAGAGCAACACAAGGTAAAAGCTAGAGCGACACAAAGAGGCTCATTGAAGTTCATTCCAGTACACGGAGATAATGAAAACATTTTAGCTGATTTAATGTTGCATCAGCTTTACATCAACCATCAAACTGGCAGCCAGGATAAAAGAAAAAAAAGCAGCTTAGGCTATTTGCACAAAGTCGTCTTTGTTGCATGATCTGAGTAAAGTCAAAGAAATGTAACAGGATATGTGGCTATTGTAAAATGCAGGCATGATTCCAAGAGCTGCATTGGATTATATGGCATGACTGTAAATAAACTGTATCATTATAATAATACAGGGTACATTTTCCTCAGCTGATCCATAACAAAATACAAGGAAATGCCAACAAAGTCATTAACTTCTGAAATCATGAGTTGCCATGGCAGGGTTAATTAATGGTGACATAGCACATCCTTCACCACTGAAGTAATTTCCTACAATGACAAAGCAAAAAACTGGCTGCCAATAGATTAAATGTCAGGATAGCCTTCAATGTTTTCTGACAGAAGGGTAGCAGCAAATGGAGAGGTCAGCAGTCCACAATCTGCTGAATTCTGATAGAAAAGTATACTCTTTCATCGTGTGTGTGTGTGTGTGTGTGTGTGTGTGTGTGTGTGTGTGTGTGTGTGTGTGTGTGTGTGTGTGTGTGCTACCACCACATGCTATAAGGGCTAAGAAGTACAAACCATGAGATTACTTTGAAAAGCTAGGCAGTTTTCTCAAATTTTAAGCAGTGACAGAGGTTCAATACAATTGGCTTCTCCTACTGTACCTTATAAATGTAGTGTTTCTTCAAACTGTTTTCAAAAGCAATAATATCCACCTGCAGGGTTTCTGTGTCCTACTCTTTTGTGACATTTGGGTACCCATTTCTACGGACTACAGTGCCTTTCAGTGATGCTCTTTCACAAGTTACCCTAGAACTCAATATACATTTTTGACCTGAGTCCCTGGATGTTTTCCCACAGGCAGTAGTGCATTTGGTCATGGATTCCTTAATTGCAGCCCACCAGTGTGCAACTGAATACATGAGCATTTTCCATAGGAAGCCAGCCTGTCACAACTTGACAGCAAGCTTCCCCCAAACCCCAGCTTGTACAACCTGTAATCAGCTGCAGTAGCTTTGTAATGATCCCTTTCTGACCTAAATTCACATCAAGCCATTCAGCAGTATTTTCTTCTCTTTCTAGGGGTTTACACAGTATTAGATTCCTAAGTTACCATCCGCACACTCTGAGCAAAACATTACACCAGGTATCTGTTGGCTCTTGTCTCCATCTAATCACCCCATGCATTTTTGGCAATGGTTTAGAACACTGATAATACTAATGTACAAGGGTTATCACACTGCCCCATATCTAGTTCATGTTGATTCATCTCAGAGGTACATTGTGACTGGATGTTTATAAGGTTCTGTTGGCCACCAACCCTTACCAACTCTCTTTTACTTGAGTCCGTTTCTGACACTAAACAAGTAGACCACTTCTGTTCAGTTTGTAACTGCTTTTAGCAAAACTTTAATATTGAACTGTTTCACCATTCTGGATTTCTGGTAATTTAAGTACACATGAGATTTAAGCTTTAGAAACACCATTCCTGTGATATGGAAACAAGCTGCTATTGCAGAGTGGACAAGCACGTACTACAGGAGATAGAATACCGCAATATGTCGAAACAGTGGTGTACAAGTGTAAAAATAGTGGTGTACAAGAGAACAAGTAGTTGTGAACCAGGCATCGTAATAACCTTGGTGTAATAGTGGCTACAACGATGCCATGGATGAGCGTTAGCATTCTATACAGGACTGTTCACCATCCATTAATACCATATAAAGGTAAGTGATCTGATCTGAACGGGAGGTGTTGGAAGGAATCACAGTTCAATGATGCAGAAACTAAGCCATACACTGTCAGCACATGGATGTTATGGAAGGTGATACTGTTAGAATGCAAGGTCACTACAGCCCTATGCATATTAGTCAATGATATCCTCCTGCAGTATACAGAGATGACACTATTGTTCTGCCAAAGACCTCAAATGGCTTAGCTTTAATAAGAAAATCACTGTTTTTCAAACTCAGTATATCAAACACAGACTTTTAAAGCACAGCTCGCTGAAAACAGTACATGTCAAACTGGCATGAAGGAAATGACAATTATCAAACATGAAACAAACATTATATACAGATCTAGAAGACCTCCTGCACCTTATCACATTATAGTATTTTTACTCTAAGGTTACAGAGCCTCAGAAAAAGCAGAAATACTTGATTTGCCACAAAAAATAAGGTTGTGCAAAATGTTAGAATAATTTAGTAGTGGAGTATGCAGTACAAAAGAGATACAGTTTGCAGAATTGTGAATCTTATCCATGGGTTCATACACTCAACAATAGATGATAGGAAATAATGCCCTACCTGATGTGTTAGTAAAGTAAAAAATGCCATTCTATCATTCTATATTATGAGTGCTTTCAGTCAAATTGTATTTTTAGCAATCTGAGCTGTCTAGTGTGAGTCAACAAAAAGTAGTTTTGTCAGTCAGAGTAACCTCCCTTAGCTTTATGTACACTGGATGAGTTCCTCAGTACCTGCCAGTATATGCAAATAATAAACTAAAGGGTTTAGGCCCCCATCCACCTTTGGAACATTTACTAACCAATCAGAAAGTCTGTCACAAAAATGATGTCTACCTTGCTTAGTACTGTTATTTCAAGAAAGCACCAGTAAGACATGGTGAGCAATATATAGGAAGTGAAAAAATGGCACTCTATAAAGTGTTAGGAGGTATGAAACACTCTCATCACAAAAAGATGTGCTAGATGTCACAGGAGTGTGCACAGTTGTCTCATATTGCAAGTGTGTCATGTATAAACCAAGGCAACATTCCACCTGGATTTCTGATTTGTGAGGGTAGCGTATTCATGCTGTGTAATTTGCCAACAGGATGGTGTGAGAGTATATACATAGTAAATGCATACACTGATGAACAACAGATTCACACTATCACTGAACACTGTAAGTCCTACTCAAAAAAGCTGTAACCTTAAGTATACTAAGGAATAAATTGTGTACATGTGAATAATAAAAAGAGAAGCTGCTTCAAGGAATGAGAATTAATAGGCCCCAGAATTGATAAATGGCACAATGGTTAGGGCGTTTTACTGCAAATTCTTAGCTCTACCTGTCTTTTTTACTTTTATCTAGAAGCCGAAAAGAGTTTGTTTTGAATCAGTAAATGTATGTGATCAACAAATGAAAATAGACACATAAATAAATAATTCATTTGACCTAAGTCTTCAGTGGTGTAGTCAGTGATTATCATGTGCAATGTATTATGCATATAATCTTGTATTAATAACAAGACCATGTTAAACCAAAAGTTGGGTGGATATTGTATACTACTATAGTACAGAAGGAACTCCCAGCACAAAACCACTATATAAATCTTCTTTTTTTCCTTTTGGCTTTTTTCCATTAGGGGTCGCCACAGTGGAACAATGGTCTGCAGAATGATTGGCAGTGGAGTTTTATGGTGATGAGTTGCCAGCCTGGTGCCCAATCTTCCACAGAAGGCACACAATTGCACACTCACACCTAGGGACAATTTAGAGTGTCCAATCCACTTGCATGGTGAAAACAGCAAACTGGGTGTACAAGCAGTATGTACATCAGCAGTATATGCATTTTTAGTTATTTATTTATTTGCCATTTGTTTACTGAGATAGTCTGAATGGGTCAACAGAACCCATTTTCAGCAGAAGCCCAGGGTGAAAAGCTCCAGAATACACACAATTCAAACATATAATTCAAACATTAGTATTCATATTTTAAACATTGCATAGATTCAAAATAAAGACAAGCATTAATGTAGACTTATGTAGCAATTCAAAGCATATCACTCATATTTTACAATATCGTAGCATAGGTTTGCCTGAGGCACAACGATATTTCTATCAGTTTAACAGTACAGATGAATGGGTGTTCCATGACAAGAGGAATAACAAGCAGGTGTCATGTCGTTGTAGGCAAAATAATAGTGAACAACAAGAATAGTGAAAGTAGAAGTAAAAAAACAGTTTGAAGTATAGGAGAAGGGGGGGTGAGGAAGATGGAGTAGAAGTGAGATTAAAAGGCAGTATTGCAGATGCAGAACCATGTGTTACTTTGAAGGTGGGGGTTGTGCAAAGAAGATTAAGTAGAAGTAAGATTAACCAGGAGTAGTGCAGGTGCAGAGCCAAGTGTTGTTTAGATATCAGGAAAGCCAAACATACACGAAAACCAACCTTCACACAAAGTAACACAGGCTGAAATCCACTGATCCAAACATGAAAATTTATTTAAAACATGAAACGAAGTAAGCGCTTTCGACTGGTATATATATATATAACCAGACTTCTTCAGGTTGTCTGAAGAAGTCTGGTTATATATACCAAATGAAAGCACTTACTTTGTTTCATGTTTTAAATACATTTTCGTGTTTGGATCAGTGGATTTCAGCCTGTGTTACTTTGTGTGAAGGTTCTTTAGATATTGTTTTACTAAAACTTTGAAGGTGGGTAGGCTGGGATTTGATCTAGTGGCTAGGGAGAGAGAATCCCATACTTTTGTGACAGAGTATGAGTAGAGACACTGGTCTGTTTTTTTTTTCCGGAGGGTTTAGTGATCATTAGCAATTTTTTGTCTTCAGATCTTACGGTTCTGTTTGGTTGGTAGGGTTTAATTAGGCTGATTGGTGCTGGGCAGACAAAGGACTTGTAGACTAAGTTGTGTACAGTTAATAGTTGGATATATAGTGCAGTTGGTTGGGGTGTTCAAGCCAATTCAGTTCTTGTAAGGATCTACAGTGATGTGTATGGTAGTTAGAGTTAGTGAACTATAAAAACAAATAAAGCAATCCCACATAACAGCCGAGGTTGGTTATAAAGTTAATAAAAAGTTTGTAAATCGATAAGTGAGCGCTTTCGTCTCATAAGAGAGACTTCATCAGATGACAAATTTACACAAGAAACTCAGCTTAAATACATTTCCTATAAAAATTAACATACATCATTCATTAATTAGCAACTATTTAACCCTTTACTAACTAAAACATGCAAAAAAAAAATCTAACTAAAAATCGTTATCCAGGCTCCTTGGTTCTTAAAAAACATTCTGTTTAGCACTTATACCTCATAAAAAATTACATTATTTAAAATATATATATATATTAAAAACATAATCAAATCTCCCAATACTTTAATAAATACCATTGTGTTAATATTATACTGAGGCAGCTCTCTCCTTTAATACAGGCATAAGGGAGACAATGTCATTAAACCCACTGGGAAAGTGGCTCTTAGTCTCAACTGCTATTTTAACTTCTTTTTTAATAAAATGAGCTTCCCATCCCTCCATTAAATGTTAGGTGTCAAAGTGTCTGTAATACCAAACCTAAATC
Organism: Protopterus annectens; assembly: GCF_019279795.1. Classification (NCBI taxonomy): domain Eukaryota; kingdom Metazoa; phylum Chordata; order Ceratodontiformes; family Protopteridae; genus Protopterus; species Protopterus annectens. Next base: position 1,325,953,844 of record NC_056743.1, read on the forward strand.
CACTAAAATTCACACACTTCCTAGAGTGTTTATATAGAGCATTTGTTTCTTTATTCACATTTATTTTATAGAGATGCTCATAAATCCTTGTTCTTAAAGCTCTCTCTGTCTTACCAATATAAAATGCAAAGTACCCTTCACATCTTGCCAACTAAATTAACCTCTTAGAACAACAATTTCCACATTTAAATTCCACCCTACTACCTAGATGATTCTCTAGAAAAATGTGCTCTCCCTTTATAATAAAGTGACATTGTTTGCATCTACCACTGGGCACAGTGCCAATTCTGCGGCTATTATTAGAAATACTTTTTGATTCAAACATTTGCTTGAAATTCTTTCTTGATTTCAAGGAAAAAATGGGGATTTGCCCTACTGCTTCCTGTACTTCATTACTAACTCTAAAAATACACCCATTTCTCTTTACAATAACTTGAACATTTATGGTGTATGATTGAATTCAAGTACTAAAGCTCTTTCATGTGTTACTTGTGGATGGGGCTCCTTGGTCATGTCGAGTCCCACCCCTAAAAGAGGTTTAAACTTAGTTCCCCAACCCCTTTGAACTTCATTAATGATGTCCATAACTAATTTATTTGGATAACCCCTTTCTAAAAACATTTCTTGCACCTTAGCCAGTTCAACACTGACATCCATTTGTTCAGATGTTATCCTGTCAACTCTGATTGCCTGCCCCCTATGTTTCTTTCCTATAAACTTTAGATTTATAGCCACTGTTTGTGTGGGAAATGGTGGTGTCAAGGTAGTTGATGGTATTGGTGTTCTAACTAAAGGTGAACTTAAAATAGTTTGAAAATCCATTTAGGTACCCCTTAATTTCTTCATTTTTATCCACTTTCCCATCCCACAAGATAAAAATATCATCCAAAAATGACATATAAATGTAGGAACTTAGAAAATGGACTCTTAAAAAATGTAATCCTGTTCCCATCCTAACATGACTAAATTGGCATAAACCGGGGAGCATGCTGCACCCATTGCAACCCTGGTAACCTGTTGGTAATACTCACCCTGAAAATAAAGGAAATTGTTGTCGAGAACCAATTCCATAAGTTTGTTAATTAAAAGTAAAGTATCAGTAGAGAGTGAAGAATGTCGGTGGAGTGTATCAAAATATTTTGATCCTTCTTTTTTGGGAATAACTGAAAAAAGATCTTTCACATCTATGGTAACAAAAATGAGTTCCTTCTTCCATATAGATTGTTTTAATTTCCCTAAAAAATAATAAGAGTCCCTTACTAGATGCACATATTTACATACAACTTCTTTGGCATAATGATCAATAAATACTGCCAAATGGTGAGTTTTCGAACCTTTAGCTGAAACAATGGGACGAAATGGGGGGGTTGTCAATAGATTTGTGAATTTTGGGTATACCAAAAATATTTTAAATGAAAGGGTGTAGTTGCTTCAAAAAATCGTAGGTGACTAGATCAATCCTACCCTCTACTAAATACTCTTGTAGGTAGGAATCGATCCTTCTGTATGCTATAGCTATTTCATTCTTAGACACGGGGGAATATGTTTCACAATTTAGTAACAAATTATTCATGATGTTATTGTAGTCCTCTGCATCAAATAATACCACCTCTCCCCCCTTATCGGGTTTCATAACCCTAATACCACCGTCACTCTTCAATAACTTTAAGACTTCTCTTTCACCAATACTAAGGTTGGAGAAAAGATTTTTGTGTCCCATGAATAATTTACAAATGTCTTCTGTAACATAATTTTTGTAAACTTGAATAATGGGATTTAGGAGTGGGTTAAATATACTGTGTCTGCTTTAACCCACTTCCTTACTAATGTTGCCATGCTCCTTAAAAGACAAATTCAAATTTAACTTTCTAGTAAATAACCTTAGTTCAAGGAGAATATCAGCTACATCCATCCTCTCTATTAGTGGAAATAAACTTGAATCCCTTTAAAAACAAAGTAAAATGTTCTCTAGAGAGAGGACTATCTGTATAATTGTAGATTTAAAATCCATTATAACATCCTATGATGCCATTGTGATGAAAAGTAATTATATCTTCCTCCATGCCCCTAACCTGTTTTTCTCTTTGTCCTCAGTCAAGTGTGGCAGACCCATTTCCCCCGTTTACTTGCCTTTGCTCGCTAACCTCTCTGACCAGCAGGTGGGTAAAAAATCCTGTCCACTAGTGGAAAATGAATCCAGTTCATCTAGATCAACCCTCTCATTATTATTTCTTCCTATTCTCCCATTTTTAGGGGTAGAGTGGTCTGATACTAATGGTGATCTTGTCGCTGTACTGTTCTGTACAATTTTAGGCACAGGATACACTTTGTTGTCTGCATATTGTTTAATATTCCTGGACAGTTTTTTCTGTTTTTATTAAATAAATTTAAACATTTTTGTCAAGCCTGACTAGTATGCCTTCATACAGTCCAACATATTCAGGAAATAGTAGTTCATCCAAAATACTTTGAATAAGTCTATCAAGTTTAGGACCTATCTCTTCTAGTGCACCATCATTATATGTAATCATCTTATTAATAAGATCAAATCCACATTTATCAAAAAAAAATTACAAAATCTCTGGCAGTGTCACTATCGTATTGAATGCCAAAACGAGGCATAAGTGCTATATCGAATGTTTTTTAAGTACCAAGGAGCCTGGATAATGATTTTTACTTAGATTTGTTTGTATGTTTTAGTCAGTAAAGGGTTAAATAGTTGCTGATTAACGAATGATGTATGTTAATTATTACAGGAAATGCATTTAAACTGAGTTTCTTGTGTAAATTTATCTGATGAAGTCTCTCATATGAGATGAAAGCGCTCATTTATCAATTTACAAACTTTTTATTAAATTTATAACCAACCTTGGCCATTATGTGGGATTGCTTTGTTTGTTTTTATAGTTCTTTGATGGGTTCATTTATTTTTTGTGATTTAGAGTTAGCGGCAAACTTTGCCACTTTGTTATAGCATTGTTCTAATTTGGATGTAATGGATATTTGTAAGTTGGTAGAAATAGCAGCACAATAGAGTAGGAAGGAGAGCAGGAAAGTTTTAGCCAGGGTGACTTTAGTTGAGTTGCTTAGGAACTGTTTATTTTTGTAGAGAAGTCCTAAATTCTGGTAAGGTTTTTTTATGCTGTGCTAGATGTGGTGGTCGGATTTCAGTTGGTTGTCAATAATGACTCCAAGCAGTATGGCGTGCTATACTATTTCAATAATTGTGTGGTCTGTCGAGTATATTTTGAATTGATCTAAGTCAGAAATGCAATTTTTTTGGGTGAAAGAAAATGAGTTTGGTTTTCTTAGGGTTAAGGAAAAGTTGGGCATTCTTAAGCCAGGTTTCAGTGGTAGTAAAAGACTTTAGTGTGTTGGAGAGTGGTTTGGGAAGTGTGTGAGAGTTGCAGAGAATAGTGAAATCATCTGCATACTGAATGAGAGTTCCAGGGGATGAGGAAGTATATAGGTTTTAAACAACACTTTGAACCAATATTCCAAGAACAACAAATGTATAGGTATAATCCAGAATTTAATAAAAGCAAAAAACTTTCAGTAACACAAAAAAGCACTCTAGTGCCTTGGCTTCACATAAGCCTTCAAGGAGTACTCAGTTACAAAAAACACTGTCTTAAATACTCACAGTTGCCACTTCCATCACTAATCAATTAATTAGTATACACTTATTAAAACTTTTAAAGATACATTTCCACATAATCAAATAACACATTTCCAACAGCAGTCTGTTCGGACCCTATGGAATTAAAGTGCCATATTTTAAAATAAATAGTGTTTCTTTATATAATAACATATTCATAACTTGTTCACTATTTCTATCTCATTTTATCTGTTCTAAAATAGTGGCTTTTAAGCCTACAGGACTGCTATTATGGTACTGTTTAAAATGTTGGGCCAAAGGACTTCCCATTTTACCTTGCCTTATGTTTCTCAAATGTTCTGATAATCTACTTTTAAACATCCATTTCATCTAACCTATATAATATTTTTCACAGTTGCATTTAATGGCATACATCACCTTCTCAGTAGTGCACTGATATTTTCCTATCGTTTGAAAATTAATGTTATTAATTATAGGAAAAGTATGCACTATAAATTCACATCCTGTGCAGCTCCCACATGGTCTCGTCCCTTTCAAATAAATTTGCAATGACAAACTATCTTCAGTTTTTTTTAATTTAGTATGTAATAACATATCTCTCAGGCTCTTTCTTTTCTGATATGAAAAAAATAAACTTTGTTGTACCAGTCCTTTACGGTCATAAAATCTGGACAAAAACTTCCAATAATGTCTAATTACCTCTCTAACATTCTCAGTCAAAATATTATAGGTCATGACTATAAAAAAATATTATTATCAGTTACGTCTATTACATCTCTCTTTTCCCCATGGGGTAAAACCCCATGGTTTACATCCCTTCTACCATATCTTACTTTTTACTTCTCTTCACACTATTCTCAATTATTTGTCTATCATATTTCCTTTCTACAAGCATGTTCCCAGTGCATTGTAGCTCTTCTTCAAATTTATAATTATTGTTACAAATTCTAGAAATCCTTAAAAATTCTCCACAAGGCAAGAAATTCAGGGTATGTATTGGATGGCAACTACTGCCCATCATAAATTGATTAATAGACCCAAATTTTCTTTGTAAACTTGTCCTTATTTCTTCACCAACTACAGCTTCTAAAAAGATATCAAGAAATTAAATGTTATTTTCATAACTAAGCCCATCGAACTGTATAGAAAATCTATTTCTTTGCAATTGTGCTACAAATTCTTGAACCATTTCTACACCGCCATCACAAAGGAATATCAAATCATCTTTATATCTAAAATAGAATTTTACATACTTTTTTATAGAATGGGTTTGTGTATATATATTCTGTCTCAAACCTCCCCAAAAATAAATTTGCATAGATAGGTGCAAATGGGGCACCCATCGCCATACCTTGTATCTGATGGTATTGATTAGTGATGGAAGTGGCAACTGTGAGTATTTAAGACAGTGTTTTTTGTAAGTGAGTACTCCTTAAAAGCTTATGTAAAGCCGAGGCGCTAGAGTGCTTTTTTTGTGTTACTGAAAGTTTTTTGCTGTTTTATTAAATTCTGGCTTATACCTATACGTTTGTTGTTCTTGAAGTATATAGGTTGTTTGTGAATATATTAAACTGTAGGGGGCCAAGGAGAGAGCTTTCTGGGCCCTATCTAGGGTTACAGAAAAAAAGGAGAACGCTCATTTGCCCACTTTACAGGTTGTTTCTGGTCATGTAAGTAACTTTGAAACCACTGTACTGTGGTATGGGAAAAGTCTAAGTAGGAGAGTGAGTTCAGAAGTAAGGAGTGATAAACCATGTCAAAGACTTTAGAGGTCAAGGAATACTGCTGAGACATAGTTTCCTGCTTGTCTAACCCTGTTCATGGTGTCTGTAAATCATATTAAAGAAGTTGATGTACTGTGGTCAGGGCGTAAGTCGTGTTGAGTTGGCATAAGTACATTGTTTTGCTGAAGGTGCATTAGTTAGAATACATATGGGACGATAATTAGTAGGTTCTGTGGAGTTCACTTTTTTGTGTATGGGAGTTATATGGGACATTTTCCATACACTTGTAACCACAGATTCTGATATTGATCTATTGATTAGGATACTGATTGGGTAGGTGATAGATTCAGCTGCTAGTTTAAGGTATTGGGGTGGGAGTTTATTTGCTGAGGTGAAGCAGGGTTTTAGTTTTAACAATAGTCTTTTTATGGTAGTTACAGGTATGGGCTTAAAACAGAAAGCTTTTGAGTTGTCTTTATTGACTTTATGTCTGTCATATTGGAGAGGATTGTAGCTAGGTGAAGAGATATTATTAGTGGTGGAAATGGTGGTGGAGTGGGGGTGGCATTGGAGATGTTTGACAGTAGGTCTGCTATAGATTTTATGAAGTGCTTGTTGAAGTTTTTAGCTACTAGGGATGGAGGGGCTTCTGGTGTTGGGCAGTGTTCTTTATTTGTACCTGGCTTAAGTAGGGTTGATATAGAGTGCCAGAGTTTTTTGGGGATTGGTTTTGTGTTCAAATTGAAGGTGGGAGTAGTAAGATTTTTATTTCTTTGTTCACTATTTTTTTTCACATTGTTGTGGAGGTGTCTAAAATGGATGAGATTACCCTCACTTTTATTTTGCTTCCAAGTTTCTCAGGCTATGTCACTTTGTTTCATAAGGTTTTTACATGCTTAAGTTAGCCATAAGGCTGTGTTCTTCTTAATTCTTTTAGTGCATACAGGGGCTAGGGTATTTAGTATATGTATGAAGGTCATATTGAAGTAAACAAACTGGAACTAACTTCGGCAACCCGAAAAAAACTCTTATCAACCAAAAAAAGTTAGCGACTCTGAGAAAACTGAAAGTAGCCACAAAACCAGATAGATATTAGCGCTTTCTTTCACTTTATTCTTATCGTGAACTTCCTCAGAAAAGAAAGCGCTAATGTCTATCTGGTTTTGTGGCTACTTTCAGTTTTCTCACAGTCGCTAACTTTTTTTGGTTCATATTGAAGTAAAGTATGCCTTCATCGAGAGGTAGAAGTTTCAGGGGTGTCTAATTTATTTTAAGTATGTCATTAGAAGTCTAAATCTCAAAATGCATGCACTCGAGGCCCTTCTCAGTATGGAGAACATCGATGTCTGTGCAGTGACAGAAACCTGGTTCAAGGCTCCTGAGAGCACCCCAGCACTATCAGGTTTTACCTCTTATCATGCGTTCCGGCCCCAAAATCCGGACAATACCAAGAAAGGAGGGGGGGTATCCATATTCATCAAAGACACCCACACCTCAAGACTGGTGGCAACGCACGATGCATCGGAGACCATCCAGGTGCAATTAACCATAGGCAAGACTGCTCTGCAAATTGTAGCATGTTACAGACCACCCTCACAAACTCAGGAACCTCACATGGCCTTCCTGAAAACACTAGAGGGATAAATGTATCACCAAACACCATCATACTAGGTGACTTCAATTACCCTAATATAGACTGGGAACACTACTCAAGCCCAAACACCCTAGCCCAAAAGTTCCTGGAATTCATAAACTCAAATGCCATGGAACAACTAGTCACCATCCCACAAGAGGAGAAAACATACTTGATCTCATCATCACGAACATGGGAGCACAATGTTCAACACGAAGTATACCCCTCACTGGTGAGATCAGATCACAAACTAATCTCGCTGGAGGTCCTCATCCCACCCCACCTGAAATAAAAAGACCACAGTAAAGAACTTCTCAAAGCCGACTTCACACTTCTAAAGACTAGTGTGGTCTCCTTTAAGGCCCCGAGCCGGGAAAACAGTACTCAAGCCGCTGAATCACTTACAAATGCCTTCTACCAGCACCTGCAGGACTGCATGGATAAGGCAATCCCAAGCAAAACAAAGACTCTTTGTACCAAAGGCAAGCGTCCAGTCTGGTGGACCCCAGCCATAAACAAACTCTACAACAAAAGGAGGAAGCTACTACAAGATAGAGCAAAATCCTTAAAAGGTAAGACACCCTTGATCACTATAAGTAAAAACTAAGAGCTCTCATAAAATCATCCAAAGCAAATTTTGAGAGAAAAATAGCTAAAGACTCAAAAGACAATCATAAGGCCTTCTTTAGCTATGTTAGAAACCTGGGAGGAAACTCCCAGATATGCTCAGAACTAGTTCAAAATGATGTGAAGATTACTGATCCTACAGACATTGCCAACATACTGGCTGACAGGTTCAGTGCAAACTTCTCCCCCTCCCCAAAGGAGAGATATCTATACCAAGCGATTGCAGCCCCCAAACATCTCCAACGCCCAAGTGAGAACTGCTCTCTCCAAAGCAAAAACACAGCATCCATGGGACCTGATGGTGTCCCCGGCTGTGTGCTCCACGAACTCAACGAGGAATTAAACCCACAGCTAGGACAGCTGTTTAATCATAGTCTTACCTCTGGATACGTCCAGGGGTGGCGCACTGCAACTGTGGTCCCACTTCACAAAGGCGGTGCCTCCACCGACCCTGGAAATTACCGGCCCATTAGCTTGACAAGCCTTATCTGCAAAGCCATGGAGAGGATCATAATGGACCTCATAAATAAAGACATAGGGAATTTGCAGACTTTGGATCCATCCCAGTTTGGCTTTGTCAAAGGCAGATCATGCCTTCTAAACTTGGTTGACTTTTGAAACAGTCACCAAAGCCATTGATGAGGAAAGGCAGTCCATACAGCCTACCTCGATCTGGCGAAGGCCTTGATACAATACCCCACTCGGGTATCATTGAAAAACTCATCAGCTTAAATGTTAACCCATACATCACAAGATGGGTTGCAAACTGGCTGAGTGACAGAACCCACAGGGTCAGAGTTGCTGGCGCCATGTCAGACTCAAAGCCTGTCACAAGTGGTGTACCACAGGGCTCAGTCCTGGGCCCACTCTTGTTTGGCATCTACTTTTCCAGTACAAGCAAACACAGGAGGGTTATGGCTGACAAAGTTTGCAGATGACTGCAAACTGGGCCATAGTAGAAAACACATCTGACACAGATATCCTTCAGAAGGGTCTCACAGAAGCGGATAACTGGTGCCAGAGCCATGGCCTAAAGTTAAATGCCAAAAATGCATAGTCATACCCTTCGGGAAAAACAAGGTTACCCTAGCTACCAAATAGGTGGCAATCCACTGAGCACAGAAGAAGTTATCAGGGACCTGGGGACCCAGGTTGATAGTAGTCTGTCATTCGACACCCATGTAGCTAAAGTAGTTAGGAAGACCTTCTACATTGCCCACCTTATCATGAAGGGATTCTCATCTAGATCAAGGGAGGTCATAGTCTCCCTATACTCATCACTCATCAGACCAATGATTGAGTACAATGCCCCATTCGGAATGTATCTGACCCGACACTTGCAGCAGCTGGAGAGGCCACAAAAGTTCCTCACCAAAAGGATAAAGGGTCTCAAACATCTGTCCTATGCTGCCCGACTGAAAGAACTCCAGCTCTATTCAGTCGCTTACCGCTTGCTCAGAGGTGACCTTTGCCTAACATACAAGGCCATGTCAAACCCAGATTTGATGAATATGCTTCACCTCAAAAATCTAGATCCGTCAGAGCCACAAGGGCGGAGACTTAAACCTCGACACGGCTATTAATAGGGCGTGCTGGAGGGATAGATTCATCACCCAAAGACTCCCTATGCTGTGGAATAAAATCCCAGTATATGTGAGGCAGAGCACCTCGCTGGCCTTGTTCAAGAGAAATCTTGACCAATGGATGGGAGATCGCAGATATACCCCAGGGATTACCTCAGTGTCACTGCTCAACAGAGGCACAGCAAAATAATGGGTATAGTTCCCCATACTAAAGGGGTGGCGTAAGCCACAAAACTATGGGCTAGGCTTGTAAATGCCCTCGGGCAGATAGCCTAGTATGAACCTATGAACCTATGAACCTATTAAATATTTGTTGACTGAAGTTAGATAAGTTTTGGGCTGATTTCACAGTATGTGTTTTGGGTTGGTTCTTCTTAATTCTTTTAGTGCATACAGGGGCTAGGGTATCTAGTATATTTAGGAAGGTCATACTGAAATAAAGTATGGCTTCATTGAGAGGTAGAAGTTTTAGAGGTGTCTAATTTATTTTGTTAAGTAGGTCATTAAATATTTCTTGACTGAAGTTTGATAAGTTTCTGACTGATTTCACAATACGTGTTTTGGGTTGGCGAGTGTTGGCTGTAATGGCAAATGTGGGTAAATGATCACTAAGAGAAATAGAGAGGGTGCCTGTGGAGGAAATATATATATATATATATATATATATATATATATTTACATACACACACACACACACATATTATATATATATATATATATATATATACATATATATATATATAAAATAAAACTAGGTATATGAGCACACCACAAAAGATTGTATGTCATTAGAAGTCTGCAAAGAAATAACAACAGGTTCCAAACATTTTACTGCATGCTGTTAGTAATAGTGCAGGTAATATGGGGTTTCCATAGTAGATAAGCTGATAACCTTGATCTGGTGCCCTTAAACTGTAACTTTAGAGCACTATAATGAGGTTTATGCCCATACCTACTGTACTATGGAATAACTTCTTGGAATACTGAAAGCAAGGCTTCCTTTTTTGATGCTTCTAATCCTACAGCAAAATATTATCCTGAAACACTAACAGCATCCTGAAGAGCACAATTCACAAATGTTGGCATGTGGAAAGAACCACAAAAAGGGTAAAAGGTATGTCTCATAGTTCATTGTCCAGGTGAGAGCCTAAGATATAGCATGGCATGGTCTTACCTGACGAGTACAAAACCTCAACTCTCCATGCATCTCATAATTCAGTTCTGGCACAAACAGAGGAACAAGTATACTACCAGATGACACTCAGGTTGTTAACAGTATGATATCCCACCTCTCTGAGCCAGTAATCAAAGGGCCTGAATCCTCACTACTAACAATGGAGAGGGATATTCACTTGAAACAAAAATGGATACACCTAGTATTTCCAGATGCAGCTCTCTGCTTCAAGCAGAATTTCCCTTAAGAGCACACAGGGAGCACACTGAGCTCAGTATCTGGTTTTCTTTGTTTGTGTCTCTCCAGGTCCCCAGTAAGGCTCCACACTGGCACATCTGTAGAGTTAAGCCCTTAGCCAAGTGTCCAAGCCAAGTCCTTCACCACTCTCTCTGTGAAACCAGTGCTTCCTGTCCCTGCTCCAAGTAGCTGACACAAACTCTTTTAGATTTGATTTGCACATGTGCAGACACACCTGGGAAAGGCTGGCACAGGTTTACTAGCTATGCCCCCTTCTGCCAAGATTATAAGGTAGTTACTGATGCCAAACATTTCCAAGCCAACCACTTTAAGGCTCTTAAAGGGTACCCAAATAGACTAGGAGAAATTAATATTAATACAAATGGTAGTTTGACCAATGCCGTAAGGCTTTCAGGAGTAGCCACAGAGTCACCAAACAGACATGAGTACTCTCAAAGGTTAAAATATTTTCTAAAGGACCAGCCACAATAAAAAGTTTAAATATATTAATAATAAATAATAAAAGAACATAAAAACACTAAATATCTATTTACAATAAACACCAGAGTTTCAACCACGGGAAATATTAAAATAACATAAATGAATAGATTCACACAGATACAGAAAAACAGTACTTAACTAATCTCACTATATTTTCCTGACTAATATAAAGAGTTACTATCCCCAGGTCACTTACTAGTGCAAGGCAAGATGAAGTAGGTGAGTGATCCTTCTATGTCAGGTTTCCAAAACAGAGTGTCATGAGACTTCAATCTCATCTAGTATTAAATATTATTTTAGTGATGGATTCCAGAATTACATCACATATATCTGGTCATCTGACTTCTGGTTCCCATGTAACCCCCCATTGCTAGAAACTGCAAAGATTTAGCATCTATGTGTCAATAATACACACAGAGCCTTGTAAAGAGCCACTGCAGCTGCTGGAAGTCATAAAACCATAAAACACTTTCACTCTTCCTACAGGAGCTAGTAAACCATACTTCTTACAGACATTGCATCTCTGGCTTCATTCAGAACTATGAGATAAGATCTTGGCCTAGACCCAGTAATTTAATTTCTTACTGTTTTTAAAATTTGAGATTAACCTCTTCTCTTCCATTATCCTCTGTTAGAACATATATGTTACAGTAAGGCAGGTAGATTTATTTTTCTGTCCAGCAGGGCACACTGTTGGTGTATTTTTTACACAAGCAGCTTTACAAATACATTTTTCAACACAAGCATCTGTACAAATCAGTTTGATATATGAATGATATATAATTCTTTACAAAATTACAGCTAGCTGTGCTGGCATATGTTGCACATCCTTTGTCCTACTCTCCTGGCGTAGCTGGCAATACCTCACATCATCACAAACAGCATGAAGGGACTCATACAATAAATGCATCCCAAGAAGATATGCCTTCTACTTGCTATTCATTCATGTATCTCTTAATGTGATGTGTATATCAGCACTGGTAATAACTGCCAGATCATATGTTGATATTATCAGTGATACCCATATATAAATACATCATGTAGATACATGTATATTGTCGGCCACCAATTGTTAAAATCCAGTTGTATCATTTATCCTGGCTCTAATGAAGTTATCAAGAGAGCAAAACATATCTCCAAAGAGTCTGACAATGGCTCACTTAATAAACCCTTTGGGTGGATTATAACTCTATTTATGAACCTTAGGTGAAATGTAGAATATCTGAGGCTTTGGTCCAGAGCCACTCAGTTCACACCTAAGAGTATCAGAAATTGCTCTTTTAGAATACCTGTAGTTCTAAAATTCATCTGACTGTTGCATAAACAAAACATTAAGTTCACTGGATAACTTCATGTAACTCATCAATCTCAACCTTCCATCTCCAAAATGAGGAATACTGCCTCTCATAATGTGGAACAAATGGACAAAATGGGAAAAACTAACAGCTTCCTAACAACTTCAACTAGTTAAAATGTGGTACTTTCTACTTTTAAAATTGTCTTTTGATGAATTAGTATGATTCAGCACTATTTACCATTAACAGCAATTAAAAAAAAACAATGACATTGAAAGTGTGACAGACCCTTTCAATGTGGAACTTCAAGGAACATCAGCTTTTTAAGACCAAAAATGAAGAACATTCCCTGTAATGAGGTATGCTTGAGAGGTATGACGTAACTATTTATGATATACTTTTCCATCTTCCAGGAGCCTGACTCATATAATTACACCTTCCCTTTATCCCCTTTGATCATAATGATGGAAGGATAATTTCTGAGCTTGCTCAATGAACTGTTTTCTAGTACAGTCAGGTTATCATCATCATCATCATCATCAATCCCAAATCTTTTTACCAAATCTTATTTGCAAATCTTTCAAAAATCATGCAAGCATCAAAATGAACACCCTTTAAAAGTACATGCTGAAGTGCTTTTACCACATGGTGGTGGAAAAGTTGGAAAGCTGATTTATGAAACTTACATGGGACAACATCAACATTTTTAGATTTTTCTCTCTAATTGCTCTTTTCCGTAAATTAAAGTTTCAGATTTAGAAATCAATAGGAATCTTTTAAAACCATAACTGTCTAATGCTGCAATACATGCTCAGTAGGGATAACGCTTAAAACTTTATTCAACAAACTTTTGCCATTAGAATCAATACATTTATGAGTAAATCATTCTAATCTAAATTACAATATTGCCCTCTGCTTTAACGAAATTCAATAAAAGCTTTTTCTATATCCATCAAGGTACTTATACTTTTAGCCTCCATCTTTTCTTCTTGCATCAAAAGAAGTCTTTGTACCAGGAACATGCAGTTCAGTTTGATTACACACTCTTGATTGATAGTGTGGAAGTATATTCATATCTTTATGTCCATCTATGTGCAAATATATATATATATATATATATATATATATATATATATGTACATATGATACCAGTTCTTATTGTCAACTACTCAACCTGTTAACAGTCTGACTCTTTTTGCTGATTCTCATGTCATTGAATATTAATGCAATATAAGATAGTTGACAGTGGGGATAAGGGATTTTTGCCTTTTCCTTACAGTTGTGCAGCTTTGGAGTTAGCATATATAAGTAGCAGGGATGTCGAGGCATGACCCTGCAAAAAAAGAAAGAGTTTTTTGTTTTGTTTTGTTTTATAAGAAATTTTCTGGTCAATATGCATTGGGGAAGTGGGTCTGATATTTTGCTGTTTGGCAATAGTGTTCTTTAACTATTGCCAATTTAAACATATGGGTTTAGGACACCCGATCAAATGGTTACAACGCCCGACACCTGTTTGGTCAACACACACAGATGGCTAACAGGTGTGCAAGATCAGCAATGCCTGGGTAGGGGAATATTCCCTTTCTCTGAGGATTTTGCAGACTCAGAGTTAGTATATATAATTAGCAGGAATTGTGAGTGTGCAACACTTGCCATTAGTTTATGCTCAGAATGTGTCAACATATGTTAATTTGACATGTATTTACATCAATCTCCTGGCTGTCGAAGTTGTGTCCATTCGATCGGGTGTCCTGCACCCATATATGAATATAGATATATACACATATATATGCATATATATGTATATAAAATATAATATACTCATCTGCCTAACATCAAAGTGCAGTTGTTCAAACCTAAAAGACTGAATTTCAACCTTCAACATCAGTCCTGTAGGGGACATGTCCCAATTTCAGTTTACAATCCTCTCCTAGACATGCTTACCATAGGTCCAAAAGAATATCAAGGCCAACACTGCAAATATGGAATTTCAATCAGTTGTAGCTCAACCATTTGGGCTCAGCATTTCACACTTAGTTCAACATTTCATAATATCGAAAAAAAATGTTGAGGTCATAACAGCGAATACACACTAGCATTCGCTGTTGTGGATTCAACATTTTGAATGCAGATCACACTATAGCGGGGATCAGGGAATGTACTCTTTCCTTCACTGTAGTGTGATCTCAAGTTTGTACATGGGGGGTGCAGGGGAACTTGCCCCCCTGCAAAACGTTCATAGCTCATAACCGGAAGTGTTGTATTTTTGGTAAAGTCGACATTCCTGTGTTGCCGACTTTACTGAAATACCTCGATCAGTTATGTGCATGATCGAATATTTGATTTCCGACATTTCGGGTTGGAAATATGAACACTTGCACTTGTCAGGTATGAGATTTTGATAGTAAATATATATATATATATATATATATATATATATATATATATATATATATATATATACACACACACACACACACACACACACACACACACACACACACATAGATAGCTATAGAGAGAACAGCATGGCATGGTGGTTTTTACCAGTAATAAAATTATTCACTCAAAAATATGTAAATAGTGGTATAAATAATGTTTCTTACCCTCAGAAATATGCCCATACTAGTATAAATAATGTTTGTGACCCTGGAATGTATAAATAGAGTGTTGTTCCTTTAAACATGGTCAGCGTTTTATTCAGTTGCATCTGTTACTTTAAGAACAGCGAGGAACTTTCTTGTATTAGTAAGAAGAGGTTTCTTGAATACGCATTTGAATATAACGTAAAAAAGAGGCCCAGGACAAGTTCATGCAGACAGTGATTGTCTTTGGTCCAGAGTAGTAGCGCTAGGGGATAGAGAACTAACCAAAGCAAAGAACACTCTTGAGAAAGACACCAGAAAATATTCCTGCCAAAAAGAATCTAGAGAGAGTGACTATCAAGAGAGTGACTGACATAGACTGTTTCCAGCAATATAACATTAAACTAAAGATAGTGATGCCATTTGGTCTGGAAATACATGTATTAACAGTACTTATATATGACAAAGTATATTATTTTGGATTCAGCTGTAGAAATCTTTCACATTGGTTAATTGCAGTACTCATTTTAGCAACAGTTGATAATACCAATGATCTGAGGCCTATTATTGACAAAAATGAGTGGATTTTCCTCAAAAAGAGAGTGAAAGAAACAGCTAGGAAGTTTTTGTGTGCACCTTTGTGATAGAGCAAGTACTGTACACCATAGTGGCTGTAACCAAAAGGTTGGTTGTCATAACCAAGTCAATGGCTACCCAAGAACTGCTTAACCATTAAACTTACCTGGAAGGAAGACTTCAGAGCACACATTCTTAACTCTGAGAGGTAACAAGAGGGATGGGATTGAACTGCCTGGACCAGGAGATAATTAACCCAGTTGACAGGAGAACAACTAACAGTTTTCATGGACAAAGATCAGAACTGGTTACCAGGACTATGATAAAGTGAAAAAGGCTTTACTTATCAAAGCTGATGTTACTTACTGACAAACAAGCTCAAAAGTTTCATAGTTAGGTTTGTATAACAAAATGGTAAGTTCACAATTATTTATTTATTTATTTATGTTTGTTTGTTTGTTTGCTTGTTTGTTTGTTTGTTTGTTTGTTTATTTATTTATATTTGTTGACCGGGAGTGTCCGACTGGACGTAGGTCCATTTTCAGCGGAGGCCCGGGGAGAAAAGCTCCACAGTTAAAATAAACAGACAAAAGTTACATTGGATTATATAGCGATTAACAATTTACTTAGCAATTACTTACGACATATTTACAGATGAAGAACATAGTACATCAGTAGACAACTAGAATCTTTATCTGTGAAGTACATAACAGACATTAACAAATGTTACAATAAGAAGCTCCTGCTGTATAATAAGTACTAGGCTTATGAGCATCTGAGCTTGCTATAATCAAGGTAGTTAGTGGAGTGGAAAGAAAGGTAGTGGTTGGATGGGGTGGGTGATATTAGAGTGGGAGTTGCAAGGGCATAGCCAGCATGTTTTTAGGTGCGCTTTTAGTAAAGTTTTGAAGTGGGTGCATGATGGTATGGAGGTAACTGTGGGTGGGAGGGAGTTCCATAATTTGGCTATGGTGCAAGAGAATAGTGCTTCACCAGCAGAGTTATTGGCTTTGGTGATCTGCAAGTGATTTTTGTTGCTGGATCTTAGTGGTCTGGTGGTGTGATAGGGTTGGAGTAGATTCTGGAGGGAAGGGATATGTAGTGGATGGTTTACTAGTTTGTGGGCGAGTGAGAGTTGATACCATTGAAGGAGGTGAGGGAGTTCAAGCCAGCCCAGTTCAGCAAGTGAGAGACAGTGGTGACTATGGTAGGATGCCCCTGTGGCAAATTTGGTGATTTTGTTGTAGCAGGTCTCTAGCTTGTTTAGATCGCATTGCCTTAGGTTGGTATATATTGGAGAGGCATAAAGTAGGGTGGAGATAAGGTGGGAATTTGCTATTGAAATCTTTTCTGCTTTGGTGAGAAGTTGCTCCTAGTTTTTTGTGGACTTTTTATATGGTCATGGATATGTGAATGTCAAATTTTAGTTTATTGTCTATTTCCACTCCTAGCAATTTGGTGTGTTCAGTTGGGTATATAGTGGTGTTGTCTTTTGCTGTGATGTTAAAGTGAGAGTTGGTTTGAGTATGTTTGGTGGGTTGGAAGATGAGTAGTTTAGTTTTGTTTGGGTTGAGTATTAATTGGGCATCGGATAACCAAGTTTCAACAGAGGAAAAGGCTTCATGTGTGACTTTTTGTAGTTTGGGTAGGGACTGGGCTGAGCAGATGATGGTTGAGTCATCTGCGTATTGTATGAGTGTGCCATGTTTGGTGACAGAGGCTAGATTATTGGTGAAAACAGAGAAGAGTAGGGGTCCAAGGATGTATCCTTGGGGAACCCTTATGGAGACAGACGGTTGGGGAGATATGTCATTCTGCCATACAATGGATTGTTGGCGGTCAGACAGGTAACTCTGAAACCAGTTGGTGACTGACTGTGAGAAGGATAGGTTATTGAGGACAGAGATAAGTTGTTTGTGTGGGGCCATGTCAAATGTTTTAGATAGGTCTAGGAAAGTAGCAGAGGAGAGATAGCCATTGTTTTTATGCTGAAGGATAGTGTTAGTAAAGGAGAATAAGGCAGTGGTGGTGCTATGGTTTGGTCGGAAACCATGCTGAGTATTGGAAAGGAGGTTGTTAGTAAGGAGGTAGTCTGAGACCTGAGAGTGTATGCATCTCTCCAGTATTTTGGAGAGTGAAGAGAGAATATCTATGGGGCAGTAATTGGTTAGTTCTGTGGAGGGTCCGCCTTTGTGGAGGGGAATTATATGTAATACTTTTCACAGTGTGGGAACGTAACTTTTTGACAAAGATTGGTTAATCAAGATGGATACTGGGTAGGCCAGAGCATCAGCTGCGATTTGTAGGTATTCACTTGGGAGGTTGTCTGCTGCTAATTTGGTGGGCTTAAGTTTAGTTAAGAGTTTTTTTATGTTGGAGGTAGGTAAAGGAGAAAAAGAGAAGGCAGTGGGGAGATTACTAGTTGAAGGTGTGGGTTGGAGGGGGGTTGTGTTGTTTAGCTAGTGATAGTATGGTTTGTGTGACGTGTGTGTTGAATGAGGTAGCAATATTTTCTGAGGAGTTAGGGATGTTAGGAGGAGGGGTACTGACTTTACCTGGGTGGAGGATGGAATTTATGGAGGACCAGAATTGTTTGTGGCTGTGTTGGGAGGAGTCTAGGGCAGACTGGTAGTATTGGAATTTGTCCTGTTTTATTAGCTTTTTGACTCTATTGCATAGTTCTAGGAATTTCTGTTTAGTTGAGGGGATTTTGGTTTTGCGCCAGTGCTCCCAGGCTTTATCCCTGTTATTCATTTCTGACTTAGTGATTTTCTGTAGCCATGGGGAGGGTTGTGCTTTGATTCTGGAAAGTCTTATGGGGGCATGGTAATTAAGGATGCTCAGGAAGGTAGTATTAAAAAATTCAACTGCGTCATCAAGACTGAGGTACTTTGGAGGATGCCAGTTACATTCTTTGAGGGATGAGATGAATGTGAGTGGGTTAAAGTTTAGTTTTTTATGTATTTGACGCTAGATGACAGGTTTAGCATGGTATAGGCATTTTTTGAGTAGGAATGTTGGGGAGTGATCACTGAGGCTATCTGATAAGCAGCCTGTTATATATGACTGGGGGCTCTTACTAACTAGTATCCAATCCAGGATAGTGTGCTTGCTGGAGTTTTTATTTATTCTGGTTGGTGACTGGACTAGTTGGGTGAAGCCATGAAGGTTTTACATGATGGGTTGGATGGTTGCCAGAACAGGATTGCCAGTCAATATTGAAATCACCTAAAATGATAGTTTCTTGGGGGAGATAGTGGGTAGACAAGCTGAGGAGGTTTTCTAGTGGAGGGATGTTTTGGCCAGGTGGGAAGTAGCATCCAGTTATGTTGATGGTTTTGTTTTGGTTTATTTTGAGGTTGGTATATATTATTTCTTTATTGCCTATTTGTGGAGCTGATGATTTTAAGATCTGGATGTTTAGATGCTGTTTAAATATTATAGCTACACTGACTCCTTTCTTGTTTAGCCAGTCTACTCTTAGTATGCCATAACCTGTAGGGAGTATTTGCTCACTGGTAATGTGAGGTTTTAGCCAGGTTTCTGTCAGGATGATTATATCTGGGGAATACAAGTTTATGGTGGCATGGAGTTCATGGACTTTTTTTGATATACTTCTAATATTTAGGCTTAGTAGAAGGAAGTCACTTGGTTTTCTATTGGCTGTAATATGGGAGAAGTTGTGGTTTCTAGTCTGATTATGAGGATTGGGGTTGGAGATGGTAGGGCCAGGGTTGGGGTGGATGTCTCCACTTAGGGCTAGTTTTGATATGCATGAGGTTATTAGTTTTCTCAGTTTTTGAATGTGTTTGTTTATAAGGGAAACTTTACGATTGTGCTCTGTGGGTAATAGGTATGGTGGGAGGGTCACTATGTTAAGTTGTAGGGATGCTTTATGTTTGAATAATATAGTTGGTAGAAAATGTGGGGGGTTCATAGGGATAGTTCTTGAGTTGGTGGGAGGGGAGCTGAGTGAGGGTGAGACATGAGTGGTGGTAGTAGTACAGTGGTAGTGGTTGAGTGGGGGAATGATGGAGCTTTGTTAGGATGTAAGATATGCAAGGAGAGTGCATGCAGTGAGCATAGGTAAGTTATGCTTATACATGTTAGTTGAGGAGGTGTGATTGTAGTGGGAAGATGGAGGAGGTGGTGCTGGGTTAGCGCTGTGGTTGGCTATTGGAAAGATGGGAGGGATTTGTGAGTGTAATAAAGGTGGGACCACTGAGGGCGGGAGGTAATAGGGGCAGGGTGGGGAGCGAAGCGGATAGAGACCCTGTTAGTTGCTCTTATGAGGGGGCTGGAAACAATCAGGTAACAGAGTTAACTGATAAATGAACATATGATAGTGACAAGTGTGGCTGTAGTTTTAAAAATGGTGCCTGCCTCAGGTAATATTTACTAACTTTGGGATTGTCTTAAGGTAATAAACAGGGAAGGGGAGAGCAAGGGTGTGAGCAGGCAGTTCTTTGTACTGCTGCTAAAGAGCCAAAGCAAAGACAAGTTTGTGTTTAAGAAACAGTCAGAATTGGCCAAGGACTGCTCTGAAATTGTAAGTCATTTCTTAACCATTTCTCATGTGGAAAAACAGGATAACCTTGTATCAGTAGGCTACTGTGGTCTCAGTTTAAATTGACAAACACACAGTATTGATCAGTTATGGATATTATTTGCTACAGAAGGGAATAAGAGAGAAAGTGGAAGATGAGTGTGTGTGTGTGTGTGTGTGTGTGTGTGTGTGTTGGGGGGGGGGTGCTGCTTACAAGCCAAAGGAGAGTGCTCTCCAGGGGAAAATGAATATTGGCTCAAACAGCTAGACACATACTCAAAGTCAACTTTAGCTGTTTGCAGACAGTTCAGACCTGGACTGCGCTTTTCTTATAAGAATGATAAAGGTGGCACTGCAGTTGAATACTTAAGAGTGGTGTTAGGTCTAAAAAAGAAGAGTACAGATAGGAGTAAGCACTTTTGAGATGGTAAAGATATATTATAAAGGTTGCAAAAAACAAACTGAGCAAATAGCTACTGTATGCAGTAAAATATATGTATTGAACCAACTATTACTATATGCAAATACTGAGCAAACTGGAAAAACATCTGTTAGAAGAAACCTCAAGACAGTTATGCAGTCACTGATAAGAATATAGTGAGCAGCACTCTGTCGAGGTTGTCTAATTTGATTCTATCCACCAGTAACAGCACAATTATATAGAAATGATTAGACACCAGTATGAGCTGTCTACACACAACACAATTACATGAATAACATTAGTGAACAAGGTGTAGCTATGCAAACAGACCATACTATTATTAAAAACAACTTGGTGCAGACAAAATGCTAGCATGGCATAGTAACTTCCAATAATAAAGCATAAATCATATTAGATGTCTAACACAATTCAACATAAACATATACAGTTGTAAAATGTCTAACACAATTCAACATAAATAGGCATTTACAGTTGTAAAACACTTACTGGAGAGACATTGAGCTCCTCATGGGGCCTGTAGCAGAGTGGATTGTATTTAGTAATTGTAATTATGTAACATAAAACATGGTATTTGTTTATGGTTAGACCCAAATAATCATCATTCATTTTAAGAAATCATGAAAGAAATTGTAACAACTGATGAAATTCAGAAAGTCTTTCCCTACTGCTTAAAAAATGAGCGTATCAAACCTACTATAAATAATCTTAAAGTTTTCCTTTTTCTAGTGGAAACAAGTAATAGTTCATGCCATAAAATGATGTATAAATATGAGTAGTCTAGACACATAGTAAAACCTGCATCAAATGTTGATAACAGAAAAGCAGCAGCTATAGAAACTTTGTTTTAAAGTGAAAAAAGTGTCACATAGCCAGAGTTTGTAGTATCGGTTAGTAACACCATTAAACCTATGAAAACTATACATTTGCCATCCTTCCATTTTTTTCTTTGAGTATTTGAGTATTGGACTACTCTAGTTATCTGGTTTTCAAAACCTTTCTCTAGTTTTGATGTACTGTTTATAGCACTTTTATTAATTTCAGGAGCAGCAATGCTTATTGGTGACACCAACATGCCTTGCACACTGAAAAATAGTTCTGTTATTCTGCTGCCCTACTTACAGCTGCCCAGTCTCCTGGTCAGTGGCTTGTTGGCTTGAAAACCAGTCAGTAAAAAGAGGAAAAAGCCAGGAAGCCCATAGAAATTAAAGAATAAAAGAGGGGCTACTTGTACAAGAATGTTGCACATCCTATTTATGTCCGTCAGTAGATAAATCTAATAAATGGAACAGGAAATTGTTCACTTTGGTATTCAGTACGAATGTCTTTTGGCTTTTCCTGGTTAGGGGTTGCCACAGCAGAACTCCGGGTCGCTAATGATTGGCAGTGGATTTTTACAGTACCAAGGTGCCAGCCTGATGCCCAACATTCAAAGAAGGCACACCCATTCATGTACGCACCTGCATAACTTTAAAATGTCACTTGACTGTGGGGAGGACATGCAGACTCTACACAGAAGACACTGCAGATGAGAATTGAACCAGAAAACCTCTTGCTGTGAGGCAACAATGCTAACCACTGCACCACCGCGGCCTTCACACTTCAGGCAAACCCATGGCACACAACAGAAACTGGGGATTTTTTATGATGACCATAAAAATGCTAAAGCCATCTCTGGAAAAAGGGATGACTTTGTGTAGAAAGGACTGCAACTACAAAACTTAGCCAACTATATTGCAGACAGTGCTTCAGTTAATTACGGAAAAAAGTATAATTTTAAACATCCTAAAGCTGAGGCATCTCACATTTTTCCAGTAAATGGTTAGTACCATGTATTGTATAACTATGCAAAGCATGTAAGCAAGGCCCTTGGTAAGGTATGATGTTGAAATGCTGACTTTCAAAGGTACACAGTGAGTTTTCAACATCAAAAATTGCACTGTTGAGGACTTATATGATTTCCTAGACCAAAACTTTAAGGGGATTGTGCAGCATGTTGTTACAAGGTGGCTATCATTGCTGCCAGCTGTAGCAAGGCTTGTAGAATGTCAACCAACTAATAAAAAATATTTTATTAGTGAAGGGTCTGATGAATGTCACCCCCTCATCAGGAGGTTTGTGGAGGTTGACAGGGATGGCTTCATAGAAAATGTCTCAGAGGATGAGTGCTACATCCATTTCATGCCGTACTTTCTGCAAGTTTTTCCTAAATATTTTCAAAGCTGGAAAACAACATATTTTCTACCCCTAAGCTTTATGGGGTGATTCTGAGTCTCTGAGACTGATATTATTCAGAGAAGGCTGGATGACTAGTCCTTTGGCTCTTTAGTTTCATCCACCTTAAAGCACTTTTGTCCACTGTGGGATAGCAAGTCTTCAGGGACTTCAGTCCATTCTATAAGAAAACACATTGTTACCTGCAGAAGTGATTTGACTTTGACAATAAAGCTTTAAGGCTATGCAGATCTTCAGCCTCCAACAGACTGTAGCCTGACCAGAATTGTGTGCAGCTACAAAGGCTTTACAATTAGATCTGGACACTGATGTCCTTTACTCAGAATACTGCACTTTAAATGCTGTATTGCCTGTCCTATTACATATGACAGATGTATCTATAAGTGATCACTGGATGACTTTTTACTAAAGTTCTAGATGCAAAATGCTATACAGTCTGGTGCAATTTGAACTTTCAGTTCTCCTTAGAAACAGCTTTGTAGAAAGAGTGTTTTCACTAATGGGTAATGCTTGGACTGATAATAGAAATAGAATGTTTGTGTCCCTTGTAAAGGCTGTGTTCCAAGTCAAATTAAATGTTAACTTAAGTTGTGCATAGTTTTATACATTTGTAAAATTTAGCCAGTCAAATGAGAACTTGTTTGTCTTTTCCCGGTTAGGGTTCACCACAGCAGAACTCCAGTCCATTAATGATTGGCAGTTGATTTTTATGGTGCCGAGTTGCCAGCCTGATGCCCAACCTTTAGCAAAGGCACGCCCATTCACGCATGTCTTTCAGAGGCCACTAGACCACGAGGCGGACATGTAGACTCCACATAAAAGCCACTCCAGCCGAGAATCAAACAGGAGAACCTCTTGCTGTGAGGCAGCAATGCTACCGCTGTACCACCGGAAAAAAAAATCAAAGATATCTTATTAATTTGCACAGCAATGAAACATGTTGAAAAGACATTTAGGAGAAGAATCATTGTTTATTTTTGAAAGTGCAGTTCTCAGTTCTCAGCCAGTCAAATGAGAACTACACTTTCAAAAATAAACAATGATTCTTCTCCTAAATGTCTTTTCAACATGTTTCGTTGCTGTGCAAATTAATAAGATATCTTTGATTTTTTGTGCACATTTGTCATGTTTCTAGGTGCTCTTTATTTACCTTGTTTAGTTTATACTTAAATGTGATGTCATTTGTGTGAGGTGACTCGGGTGAGCCTTTTAAAAATTATTAGGGTGGTTGACAGTCTAAATTACTTCATTCTTTTACATGTTGTCCTTGCTTCATTGTTCATGTGTGGTATCCATTAACTGTATATGAGACTTAAAAATATGTGCCTCTGTGTGTGGCTTATTAAAAGGGGTGGAGGTTATTCAAGGGAAGTATGTGGCTACATTATACAGGGACACAGTTTACTTTGAAGGATATGACATGATATTAAGGTAGCAAATAGAAAACTATGACTTCTGCAAAGCATGCTACTAGTGATATACTTCTAGAATGTCATAAATTATTTTCTAGAATTGTTAAAATTGCATTACATTGCTGTGCAACTGCCAAGTTAAGTACAATGTCTTAAATGATGACAGAGAACTGCAAGGACAGTTAGGCAGAGGGGTAACACTTAAAGCAGTGTGTATGTATGTATGTATGTATGCATGTATGTATGTAAAAAGAAAATATTACTGTCAAAGCAGTAGAAGTGGTATTACATAATCCATCCAGATGTTGTTGTCCTCAGTGTAATGAATGACATGACAAGAGCGAAAGATTTTCACTTGAAAAAGGTGTGGATGAAATGGGCAGAAAGTATGAAATTTAACATACCACACCATCGGTGGAGGGAGGTGATTAGGCATGTGACTAAGCCTAGAGGAGTGCTTCTGCCTAACCCAGAAAAAAGGTCTCCAGCCACACTCATTGAAGTGTATGAATCCAACAATGATCACGATATACTGTTAGAAAGTGCTAAAGATACGAATACAATGCGAGAAAGAACCTACACCACTTAAATAGATATGTCAGAATATACCTCTAACAGGACAAGTAGGAGGAAGGGACTTGCACACTAACCTGGAAGTGTTGTGAAGTAGGGAGTACAGGTGTCATTATAGCCTGGAAACATTGTAAAATGTGCGTTGAAGTTACTAGAAGAACCAAAGAGAATGAATCACTCATCGGTATACTCTAAGGAAATGAAGTTAGGACATTTTGGAAATGCACCACTTGAGCTGAATTCTATCTTCATAGGATCATAGGAGATTACTAGGCTAATGGCTCTGGGGCTCTTACAAGCCTAACCAAGAGTTTATCCCCAGAAAAGAAACCACAATCAGCACCTGTCAGCCCTGTCAATGAGGGACAGAGGTGGAACCCCGAGACAAATTTGTGGTTGCCCATCTGCTCATCAAGGTTGCGCTTGAAGAGGGTCAGCGACATGCTTTGCTTGAAGTGTATGGGGAGTCTATTCCAGAGATAGGGCAGCATCTAGGAGACAAATCTGTCTCTCCAGAAGGTTTTGTTAATGTCACATATTAGATTTAAGCCTTTCGATCAGGTACTATGCAAGGAGTTAGACTTATGGATATGGAGCATCTCTAGTAGAGCAGGGTGTGAGATTGCCTTGTAGGTGAGACACAGGTCATCTCTGAGCAATCTATATGATACAGAGTAGAGTGCTAGTGATTTGAGCCTGTCCACAGAGGACAGGTGTTGGAGGCCATGGATTCTCTTTGTGAGGTATTTCTGTGGCCTTTTCAGTTGGTGCAGGTGTTTGGAGAGGTACATACCAAACGGGGCATTGTACTCAATTATTGGCATAATGAGAGCGGAGTACAGAGAGATAATAACCTCCTTTTTTCTGGATGTAATCCCTTTACTTATGAGATAAACCAAGTAAATGCTTTTCTGACCACTGCTGCTACATGATGGTCAAATGTGAGATTGTTGTCAACTTGTGTAAACAGGTCTCTCACCACAGGTTGTGTGCTTAGGGGGTTGCCACTAATGTGTTAATCAGTAAGGGCTGTGTTTTTGCCGAATGGTATGATAATACATTTTTTTGCATTTAACTTAAGGCCATGACTTTGGCACCAGTCGTTTGTTGCTGTGAGACCCTCTTGAAGTATGTTAAAATCATTTGGGGAGTCAATGACAGCACCCAACTTACAGTCATCCACAAACTTGGTCAGCCACAGGCCTTTTGTCTTTGCCTGGACCTCTGAGAAGTAGATGCCAAACAATAGAGGTACCAGGACAGATCCCTGGGGGACACCACTAGTGACAGGTCTGCTATTGGAGGTAGTGGCACCTATTTTGATCTTGAGGGTCCTATCAGTGAGCCAGTTGGCTACCCACCTGATGAGATAGGGATTTACACCAAATACTGTTAGCTTTTCAATAATGGCCGAGTGGGGGATTGTGTCAAAGGCTTTGGCCAAGTCAAGGTAAGCTGTGTGTACTGACTTTCCCTCATCCAGTGCCTTGGTGACAGTCTCAAAAAAGTCAGCCAGGTTCAACAGGCAAGATCTGCCCTTGATGAATCTGAACTGGGTGGGATCAAGTGCTTGGAGATTGCCTATGTCCTTGTTTATGAGGTCCATAATAATACACTCCATGACCTTTCAGATCAGACATGTCAAGCTGATGGGGTGATAGTTACCAGGGTCAATAGTGGCACCACCTTTGTGCAAACGGATGACAATGGCAGTTCTCCACTCTGCTGGAACGAAGCCTGTTCTTAGGCTGTGGTCTTTTCTATCAAGGTAAATTAGAAAGCCTAGAAGGGCCTGGAAATGGAAAATTCTAAGCATCTGGTGTATTTTGAGATGGAGAAATGTAATATGAAGATAGATGTTATCAAGTTAGTTAAAAGAGAAGCAGTACATGTTCAGAGTTCTAAAAACACATATGTCACTGTAAGACAGAAACCTCAAATAAGGAAAGACTCTAGGTAACAGCTGTCTGTAAGAAAAAGCAAAGCTGAAGATAAAGCTTTTGCAAAGAGGGAATAACCTACGAAGACATGAGAACAAAATTGGGTGGGTGGTATTCAGTAACTCTGAGACAGAAGACAGGAAAAAAAGAAGTTGTGCATACTAAGGGACAAAATAACCTCAAGAAAAACCTTAATCATATTCCTGCTAAGCCAAAATACAGGAATGCAAAAGGGAGAGTGCTCTATGCATCAGGTTCATATATAATGGTGAACAATAAAAAAACAGCAGAGATAACAACTGACCCTAAAGAATACTGGCATATGAGCTGCCTTTTCTAAGAGTTTGACAGTGATACCTCAGTGACTGTAGTAGTAGAGAAGGAAGCAATGCCTTCTACATCATGACTGGCTGCATGCTTTGAATTATAAAATGACTTGTTATTCACCGTAGATATGAAGGAAGCAGTATGGCAGCTATTGGTACCCATGCATTTTAAAAACTTATTGCTAAGCTTTACACATAGACGTGTTATGCGGACATCTAGGAATGGACAAGATCCTAGTTAAGTTTAATGACCCAGAATAATAAAAGCAATTGAGAATATTTATGCAAGTTACACTGAGTATTAGAAGACTAACCTACATTCAGGCTATAAAAATCCTTTAATTCCAATATATATCACCGAGATTTCATTTGAATGTATTACAATGGACATTTTGCAGCCATTAATAAAATATGGCAATGGATTTCAATATAGTTTGGTTATTTTGGTCTGTGCAACTAAATACCTTGAAGTTATCCCGTTATGGAAAGTCAATGTTAAATCTAGAGCTTGGAAGTATTATTTTCTGGGATAGTGACACCAGAAATAATTCTCACTAATCAGAGGACTCCCTTTTTGTTCAAAATAATGGACCAGCTGTGCCAGTACTTTATGATTAATCAAGTAATAAACTCAGTGTTCCTTCCCCAGATGGATGGATTGGTGTAGAGTTTTAACCAAATGCTAAAGTCCATGCTAAGATATGTTACTGAAGAGGCATGTTTAGGGTGTATTCGATATTAAAAATTAACTTGGGAAGAAGAGAAAATCACATTTAAATGTGTCTTGGAATACCATACCAGCTTGCAGACAGGCTAAAAGTAGTGATGCTGATAATACAGGAAGACATGGAAAGAACTCAGGCTATACATTAAGGGGTATATAATAGAAATGCAAGGATCAGGAAGTATAAAGCTGGAGACTAGGTTTTAGTTTTGGTCCCCTTGTGGCAGGGTCAACTTAAAATAAAGAACTGACTCTGATGTCTGCAGTTCAGATATATGATACATCATCCAAGCCGGAGAAACAAGAAATAAAAATAAGTCTCTCAAGGAAGAAGGATGTCTTTTCACAACTGCCTGACTGGATAAATTTAATTCAATACCATAATGAGACTAGTCCAAGATAAAAGGTTATATAATACCAGAAACACAGAGACAGCAAGTGCGTAAAGAAGTAAAAAAGATCCTTATGATGAGGGTAATACGGGGGGGGGGTGTAAAAGTGATGGCAGCATCCAGTTGTGTAATGAATTTCAGAGATTGAATAACATTAACAGGCTTGATAGCTACCCCATGCCTATGGTAGAGGAACTAATGCAGGGACTGCAAAATGCAAGAGTTTTTTCTATATAAGATTTGATGAAGGGATATATGCAAATTCCCTTAGCAGCCAAAACCAGGGAAAAGATAGCCTTTGCCACCCTTATGGCTTGCTTCAGTATATCATTCTTCACTTTGGGTGCTGCCCTTGCAACATTCAAGTGACTCATAGATGAAGTTTTAAATCCCAAATTCGATATTCAACTGTTTACTTGGATGATGTTGTCACTGACTCTAAAGAAAAGGGATTCCCATTTTGGTTAAAGTGCAGGTTGTATCTGATGCAGTAAGATAGGCGACACTAACATTAAATACTTCTAAAGGCAAACAGGGAGTGACTGAAGTGAGTTACTTGGGGAGTGTGATTGGCTGAAGAATGGTCTGACCTCAAAAGGAGAAATTGGAGGCTATGTTGGAGTGACCCATTCTACGTACTAAAAAAAGTAGGGGGGGTTGTGTTTCCATTCACAATCATAACCTAATCCTTAACTGATTTAATGAAAGTGAAGATGTCCATTACTGGATCTAAAATAAGGTTCACTAGGCAGGTACCTGCTTAGAGCCCTGTGCTAAGTGATGGGGTCTCATTTATGATCTTTGTGTTTGCTGTATGATTTACTGATGCACAAAATGTTTGCTGAGCTCCATGAACATGAATTCAAGAATGAAGGAGCATACAGATATGCAAAGGCAGTGCTTTGAAGTGCCATGGCATAGTCCTTAGATTCCTTTCTATGAACATGGAATGCTACCAAATGAGCTCATACAGCATTAAAAGATGCCATGGCACAAACTACACATTCTCTGTCTTGCTGACAGGGATGTAGGTCCTAATATGTGCACCCAAGCAGTGCTATAAGATGTTATAAGACAGCCCATGTACTCCCAACCATGGACACTGAGACATTTGAGCT
Source organism: Protopterus annectens (assembly GCF_019279795.1). Lineage (NCBI taxonomy): Eukaryota > Metazoa > Chordata > Ceratodontiformes > Protopteridae > Protopterus > Protopterus annectens. The sequence goes on from NC_056743.1 coordinate 1,325,983,103, forward strand.
ACCAAGGAGCAGTACTACAAGATGCCATGACACATCCAACACACTCTATGCCATGGATAGAGGGACATAGGACCTACTATGTGCACCAAACAGTGTTATAAGATGATGTAGTAAATCCCATATACCCCCCAGCCATGGATGTATAGATGCAGGTACCACCATATGCTCATGCAACACTATAAACTGGCATGGTGCACCTGATGCACTCCTGTACCAGAGACACGAGGATGTAACCGCTGTCAAGTGTGCCAAGGCAACACTGTAGCAAGCCATAGTATATCCAATGTATCCCTCTCACATGGCTGCAACAACATAACACAAGTCTGCAGAGGCAGTGTTATAAGATGCCGTAATGTAGCCCACACATTTCAACTACTACAGACATGAGGACACAGATACTCACAACTGTGCAGAGCCGGGGTTATAAGATGTCATGGCACAGCCCACACATTGCCCTTAGCATGGGCATAAGGACACAGACACTCACAATTGTGCAGAGGCAGGGTTATAAGATGATACGGTGCAGCCTAGACCAGTAGCTATAATTGGTTAAGGTCTTCACCTCCAATACACAGGGTACAAGGTTTAATCCTGACCTCTAGCCAATGACTGTATGGAGTTTGGATGTTGTTCCTGTGTCTCTGTGGTGTTCCTCACACCTACCCCCCAAAAAAAAAATGAGTGTTCCTGTCTCAAACTCACCCAAGAATAGAGTTGTGGGCAGCAGAACAGACTCTTAGAATAGTGTCTTATAGGGGGAAGAGTTGTATAGACATACTGGTTTCGGCATCTACTGTGGTGCACAGTATCTTCATGATAGGAGAACACAGATCATGGACTGTGCATCATGGCAGGACTAGCCACTCAATAGTGTAAAATATGTCCCTAGGTTATTCAGTTGTGTTGACTAATGTCACCAAATGGACATGAGTATTTCCCAGTGATAAGTGGGTTGAGGACTCGACCAATTCCAACCTATGCCACAGACCCATGCTAATGGTGGGAAGAGTGTATGTGCCTCTATTGGTCAATGTGTATCCACCATAAAGCCCAACATCCCTTGGTCAATAAGCTACTGGCAGGCTAGTGTCCAGCTACCTAGTTTAGGTTACCTGGGATAGCTGTGTTATGTGAAAGTTGACTAAAAAACAACCAACCTGCCAAACATGAACTAAAAATTGCTACACTCAGTGCAGGTTCCCTGACAGGACAGAGCTTGAAAATAGAAGACATGATGGTAAAGAGGAGGCTGGACTTCCGATATGTCCAGGAGACAAGATGGAAGGACAGTGCAGCACAGCCACTTGGCCTGGGATCCACAGTCTACTACTCAGAAGGAGGACAGGCTAGAAATGGTGGAGGAATTGTGGTGAGGAGGAGAGGCTTCAGAAAACAGTGAGGGATGTCATCAGAATTACACAGACTCATGGCAGTGAAACTCCAGTGTAATGATATGACAGGAATCACAATCTCAGCCTTTGCCCCAAATCATGATTGTGACAGTGAGGGAAAGAGTGCATTCAGAAAGTAGCTGCAGGACCTACTTGATAAAATGGGACAACATTAATTGGTATTGATAATAGCTGACCTGAATGCATGTATCAGGGCAGACAGACATAACAGGGTATGAGGATTGCCTGCTTCCATATGGGTGAAACAACAGGAAGAAAGAAGGAGAGGCCATTCTAGACTTCTGTTTGTCAAATGGCCAGATAGGTGACTAACACATGGTTCAGCAAGATAGACAGTCTCAAGATGACATATAAGAAGGGCCAACACGCAACTCAGGTAGACTTCAGCATAAACCACTAGTTGCCACAATCACCTGCAGGCAATGATCAGAGAAGGCTCTATGGTCAACAGAGATCAGACTAAAGACCTGTAAGTTGACTGGAGAGAAAGCACAACAGTTCAAGTAATTACTCAGGGCTGTAGCACCTCAAGAAGAAGAGGAAATAGGTAGAGTTGAAGAAGACTGGCAGTGCCTCAAAGCAGCATGTGTAAGGGCTACAGAACAAATATGAGCCAAGTCAGGTATGGAAAAAGGTATACAAGTAAAGCTGGTGGTGGAATGAAGAAGTCCAGGAAGTCATCAGAAGAAAGGGGTGCAGGAAAAAGTATGGGATAGAAAAGATGGAACAGACTAAGAAGGAATACTGGTTGGGTAGCAAACATGCTAAGAGAAGAGTTGCAATAGCAAAGATCAAAGCATCAAAGGCACTCTACCAGCTTCAGGAAAGTGACTCTGTAGATTGCACAAAGAAACTATATCAGGTTGTATGGCAAACACAGAAAGATAAAGAAGAAAGTCAGACACCCTTTAACAGGTCCACTGCACACCAGTCCACAGGACATCAAAGGTAGATCAAAAGAGTATTTCCAGAAGGTTTTAAATGAAGAAAACCCCAAAGAACATCCTATGATGAAAGAAGAGAAGGAGCCCACCACAGAAGAAGCAAAAACAGTACTCAGTAAAATGAAGTCAGGGAAAGCAGCACGCTTAGATGAAATCACAGCAAATATAATAAAGATGTTGGGTGAGTTGGGAGAAATGGCAGCTGAGGGTACTAATAGCAGTATGGAGAGAAAGGTGTATCCCAGATGACTGAAGAATAAGCATAATAGTGACAGTGTTCACAAACAAAGGGGTCATTCACAATTGTGGGCAGTATAGAGGTGCCAAACTCTTATCACACTGCATGAAAGTTCTGCAGAGTGATTGATAAATGAATACAGAGAGCAGTAAAAAGTAAAATGGGAGATGAGCAGTTCAGATTCAGATCCGAATGCAGCACAACTGACCCAACATTTACAGTGAGACAGACTCTTGAGAAGAAGAAGATAGAGATGAGGAAAGAGCCCAACTATGCATTCCTAGATTTGGAGAAAGTATATGACAAGGTCACAAGAAAACTGATTTGGGCAGTCCTGCAGTGGTTCAAAGTCCCAGAAGTATTGCTAGAACTAGTGCAAGCTATGTACAAGGACTCAGTGACTCAAGTACGAACAGTGTTTGGTCTGACAGAGGGGTTCCCAGTGGGAGTGGGTATGTATTAAGGATAAGCTCTGAGCCCACTTCTGCTCATACTGTTGATGGACTACATTAGCAAACAGGTCAGAGGGTACAGATCAACAAAGTTGCTGTATGCAGACAATGTGGCATTACAGGGACATTCTGAGTAAGAACTTCAGCAAAGGATAGGGGAACAGAATGCAAACCTAAAGGCACATGGGATGAAACTGGATACAGATAAGACAATTGTAATGGCACCAAACAGGGCAATCAGAAGAAACTGAAAATTGAAATAGAAGGGAAAATAGTGGAACAGATTAACAGCTTCAAGTATCTGGGAGGTGTAGTTGAAGGGAAGAGAAGTCTGAATGAGGAGGCTAGAATCAGAGGTGCTGTAGCCAACTAGCACAGAACATCAGGCCTAGTGTATGACAGTAGAATGCCAAAGAAACAGAAAAGTAAGGTGTACAACACAGCAGTGCAAGCAGTACTACTGTATGATATAGAAACCTAGCCAATAAAGGCAGAGTAGTTGAGGAAGCTAGAGGTGATGGAGATGAAATGCATGAGACAGGTGGAAGGATGCACACTGTGGGGCAAAGAAATGAGGACATAAGAACAGAAGCCAAAGTAGATTCAATTGCAGAAAACGTCAAAGAGAACAGATTAGAGTAGTATATGCACATGTGCAGAAAAGCAGAAGACAGTCTGGTGAAGAAGATTTGGGAGAGACAGGAAGATGGCAAGAGGAAACAAGGGCATCCAACAAAAAGGCAGATGGATTGAGTGAGTGAAGGCCTGTGACAGTCATGCATGAGTGTCGTAAAAGGTAGGCAACTGTCAATAAATAGAGAGATGACAACAGTTAACACAACACTTTGATCCCATGTAGAAAATGGGACTAAAGGAGTTGATGATGATGATGATGATGATGGTGGTGGTGGTGGTGGTGGTACAGCCCACACACACACATCACCCAACATGGGCATGATGACACAGACACTCACAACTGTGAAGGGCAGGGCTATACAATGTAATGGTGCAGCCCATGCACACTCTGTCAAGGTCATGGGAACATAGGTGCCCCTAGGTGTGCCCAGCTATTCGGTTAATGTACCCTCAGTCAAGGTCATGGGGACATAGGTGCCCCTAGTGTGCCCAGCTGTTCAGTTAATGTACCCTCAGTCAAGGTCATGGGGACATAGGTGTCCTTAAGTAGCCCCAGTGAATGCTATAAGATACTAAGGCACATCCTACACAACTCCTCTGTTGGGGACATGGTAGCCTAACTGCCAACATATGTACTTCCAGTAATAGAGTACAGCAACAGTGGTTAAGATAATATACATATGTGTAAAAACAAACAATTAAATACTAAGTACTATACATATGTTACTCACTGTATGTTTATTATTATCTTTACTTGCTGGCCTCATAGTGCCATTGGTGGTCCTCTTGATTTTACCATCTATGGTGTGTTTTCAGTGAATTATGTGTTTTATATGTCATATATGTGATAATTTTTAGGCAAAATATTTCTCAATAGTACTGTATAGTCACTAAGGCCAGGCAATGAATGGTCTGTTTCCGTCTCATGCAGAAGCATCAGGTAGTCGGCAACCCATGCACAAGAAATATAGAACCTGTTTTTGCAATGCTCTGCAAAGCCGAAGCATAGTGTTCCCATCTCTACTGGCAGGGATACAGCAGTACAGTCCAAAATTTTACTCCTGCTGCAGTCCAGCAGCAGTGTGCTCTCCACAATAAATCCCATCTTCCTCCTGTCTCATATTTAGGGAACTACTGTTTGTATTGTTCCCTTGCTTTGTAATTTCTCATGCAATCTAATTTGCACTGCATAGTTCTCATTTTAAAAATGTCAGGGTACATGTGTGACTTTATAACTTCACAATATATTGATTGTTACATCTGTTAATCACTGTGCCTCATCTGTACGTCTTTTGTCATCATTATATATGTTCCACTATTGCACTTAAACTACAGTTAGTGAGCAAGGCACATGACCTTGAGCATCTATCACACTGTATCCTCCTGGCACTACACAAGATCCACATATGCATCACATTGTGCAGCCAGTGATAAGCAATTCACTAGACATAGGGTGTTTCTGTTTCTGACATATAAATATAAATATAACCCCTTACCCCTAACAGTGCAGGAGATGCATATATCTGTTGGACACCAAAATACTAAACTTTTGTAGTCAGTGTATAATATGTGCTTATAATGTACAGTACAGGCTTTGTACATTTGCACAGCAGCACAATGTATTAAATACCTGTGATCACCCTACAGTAATACTAGATGTGTTACACTCTAATGTCTAATATTTGCAAGACTCTGTGTTGTAATGTCCTCATGATGCACCACGTCTTGATCTTGGGTTAAGTGACATGTTTTGTACATCACTGCTCCCAAGGCTTGTCTTTCAGATGTGGATGGATGGTGCACTCAGTATGATGGGCCAGTAGTATGTGCTGTTGCAGTTATTTACCGTCAGTTATCACACATTGCATAGAAGTATTGTATAGCTGGACATCTATAAGCAGGAAAAAGGAATGCTTTGTCATTATGCAGTGCTGACAAGGATGCATGTGACAGGTAACAATGCACAAATATGCATTCTCACCATGTACATACATGTCCACTGCATATGCACATATACCTATTCTGTGTATTCTGTGTGAAGGACGTTACTGCACCACAGTATACATTGTGATGGTACTACAGTCCTGCTGCATGAAGTGTGATTCAAAGATGATTAGCTATTTCTGATGCTAAGTATGTACTCATTCAGATCAGAGCTCCCTTAAATGTCATTAATGCTGTGTTACTCCAAAGTCACTCATATTACAAAATTACTTCTACAGTGGTGTATCAGGCCACATTTACAGTATATTGTAGTCAAACATTTGGAGTTTAGTTCTGTGATTCTACTATATGTAGTGCTCTGAATGTATACTATTAGATATCTAGGTTTGGCATTATTATAAATAGTTGTCTAATGGTTGTGTTACTGTGTCTTCCCACAGGTTTATGCAGCTGAAACACAGAAACTTAAGGAAAGTTTTATGAAGAAAAACAATCTAGTCCTCCTCGATACTCAGCAGACTGATGGAGTATTGCTACTAAGATGTAGTGGTAACTGAGATGAATGGGGCAAGTAGTGGGCAGAGGATGTACTAAATGATAATTAGATGAGTTGTCATGACATGATAACACTTCAGCATTCATAGGAGTTTACTAGGCTATCGACCCTGATGTCATTTCAAGCCTAGCTGTTTCATCCCTGCGTAATACTATAGATATGCTAGTCAATACCCAGGATTGTATTTAGTAATGACTGTCCATCTCCAGGAGGGTTGTGGGTGCTATCCTCAGTTAGAATTTAAGGTGCCCCATCCACTCATCCAGGTTCCTTTTGAACAGTGTCATTGAGGTGCTCTGTTTCACATGAAGTGGTAGCCTATTCCAAAGACACAGCAGTTGGTGGGAGACAAATCTGTCCTTCCAGCATGTGCTATTTAAGTCACAGATTATATTTGGGTCCCTGGAATGGGCAGCCCTAGTCCTGTTTGATTTATGGATGTGCAGCAAGTTCATTAGGATTAGATCAGAGGTTGCTCTGTAAGCCAGGCACATGTCTCCCCTAAGAAGTCTGTACAATACAGAGTATAGTGACAGGGACTTTAGTCGGTCTGTGTAAGGCACATGCTGGAGTCTCTTGTTACAAGCGAGTCACAGATACAAGACACAATGTCAGGAAGAAGGAACATGAAATCCATCTTGAATAAAGCAAATAGCCTATGACATCTAATACTTGTGGCAGCAACCTCAGATGAAGAATTGCTAGTTCGCCTTCTCCCCAAGGTTTCCTTATAAGGTATTGCGGGAGTTTTGACAGTGGAAGCATCTGCATGCAGATGTGTACATTTTCATTATAAGAATGTATATGTAAGTCTAGTGTTTAATTAGTATGTTCACTGTATACCATTCATATGGCAGGATTCCCATTGATGCATGTGGGAAGGAAGCCTCCTTAAATACCATCCAGGCCCAGAATGACTAATGTGATGGCACGGTGACAGACATGAGATTCTGTGGGAAGAAGTGAGCAAGCAGGAAAGTGTAACTTGGCAGTTTTGAGTATTGCTAGAACTTTCCATTTCCATAGGTGAAGATCCTGCTGAGATTGGTTGTGCACATATCTATATCACCCTTGAGGTTTGTGGGATACTAGCGGAACTTGTAAATGTAGATGTTGAGGCTACAAAGTCATTTAGCTTTGATACATTTAATGAATATAGGGTTGACAATGCCATGAGGTAGGCTGTGCATGTGGATTCATGTGTGGATGTAAATGGCAGCCAGTACACATTTGACACTGTAAGCATGATGCCTACAGCAGACACTAATGATGATGCTGATGTAATGAGCCCAGCTTGACAACCCATTTGTGATGTCATGGCAGGAGCCAGAATGTCTGCATAAACACTTGTCACTTTGTTGCATTGAGTAATGCTCCTGATATGAAGACACCCATTATAGACTTTGCATCTATCAGTATTGCCAGTGCTGCTCCTTGGGATGAAATCTGATGAACACTTACCTCCTCAGGTGCATCTTCCTCAGCATATTGGCTGTGTATATACACAGTAGACCTGCCATGGGAAGTAATGAGCTAGGTACTGTTGTTGCTGATAGTGGACTTGATTACTTGGCCATTTTGTGGGAGAGTATGCATGATCAGCATTCAACGAGCCATGCACAGGAACATTTTGGACATTCTTTGACCTCACATACTCAGCTACTGGAGAGGCAACATGATGCTCTCATGCCTAGGCAAATATCTGCTGCCCAGTACATTATCAGCAAACTGCACAGGATCAATATCTTCTGGTGGTATTTATGGAGAATTAGTGGTAGTGACAATTAATATTAAGGTCCTAGGTGCACTGTCAATGCCACAGCAAAGGCTAGCCACACACTGGCTATGAACCACTGACCCCAGATAATCTACATTATGGGATAAAATATAACCTCCAGGTGTAATTAAATAGTAATTAAATAGTCACCAAAATTATGTGTGAGGCCAATACTCACAAGTAGAAGCAAGCCACCTCTAAATGTTAGTCCATGTCTATAACCTCCACAGTGAAAACAATACAGCTTGCAAGAGACACACTGCTAGAGACAAAGACAGATGGCAGCCTCTATTAAGCAGACCATATCCAACAGACAATGGTAAGATGTACAGCTGTAGCATCTTCTGCAGAGGTGATCACACAGCCAGCCATAACATGTCACCATGGTGAGTGGCAATGTTATTGTTCATTCACTGGTGGCACACACACACACAAACACACAGGGCATAGCATTCATACACATATAGTGAACAACAACAATGTGGTTCTGCAGGTTTCTGTAGATAATGATAATGCAATGGCCAGAGATAATGCATTGGCCGGAGGTCAGGATCAAACCTTGTACCTTGTGCATGGGAGGCGAACACCTTAACCGCTTCACTATCTGGTCTCACTGCAGTTTGTTCCCTGCTATGTTAATAATAATAACTTCACAGCCTGAACTTTTAGCACAAGTATTACAGCATTATGTTTAATCACATATGCACACATCCAAAGTATGACTACTGAAATATTTTCATTTCTATGTTTTTTAGGTAAGGCTAAGACATTATACATGTTAGCGTTACTTTATGTTTTAAAGGCCAACTCAATCTGCATAAACACCTCCTCTTAAATATTACTTTATAATATACAAATGTCTGTTTTAGTTGGAGTGTCCTTATACGAGTGTGGCACAGATTTAATTACAGCATCCTATTAGATTAACCTGTTAAGTTATCTTCTGATATCAGTTTCAGCAGAGTTATGATCTGTGTCTGACAGCTACACCTGCTAAATTTTCCAATACTGCACTGGTTATGGTGCAGCCAATGCCAAGGTATCCTCAGAAATGTTATGCAAAATGCAATATGAGACAAACAAAACAGAAAAGGTAAAAGACTTTGTATAACCATAAATATATGTGAGGGAAAACTATTATTTGCTTATATTGAAACAAATTTGTCATAAGACAGAAATGAAAGAGTGCGTCCTATGTGGTGTGTGTGTGTGTGTGTGTGTGTGTGTGTGTGTGTGTGTGTGTGTGTGTGTGTGTGTGTGTGTGTGTGTGTGTGTGGAGAAACTTGTACTGTCATAACGCACACAATTTGCCATGGCACTCTACATGTATAGATTAAAGTGTACTCTCTCTCATTGTTTTCTCAGCTTCTTATTTCTCACTGTTCCTACTGATTTTGATGTGATGTGATGTGTACAGTTCTGTCTTGTTCCCATGTAAATATTAGTCTTTCTTTTTGGCTGTTGTAGTCAACTAAGCTATTCCTAATTACTTAAATCCAGACAATACAAAACATGTATTATAATTTGCACATTAACTAAATATATTGCAATGATGACATATGTGACAGTGATATATCATTTTAAGTGAAAAATTACTATTGTGTATGCCAAATATGTCGACATATATGTCTCTACAAGGAAATAAGCTCATAAATTCTAGCTAAATCTGCATTCTTACTGAAAGGCTTTTGATTAATGTACACTCCTGCAAGCTACTCAGAAATTTCCTGCCCTTGACCCACATGCCAAACTTATCTTTAAATTGCATAAGATTTTCAGATTATTGGATATTTAGAGGTAAATAATTATATAGTCTAGCTACAATTTGAGTTGCAAACTTATCCCTTTTTAGGTTTTGTTTACTGTAGTAACAGAGTTATAGTTGGAATGTTCAGTATTACCAGATTTTTTTGATGCAATGAAGCCTAATGGTGCTTGATGCAAGGAAGGGTTCTTAAAAGCTTTAAAGGTATAAGATGTATTGCACATGCTCAGTCTCTTAAAAATATTGATAAGTTAACATGTTCAGACTTGAATTCCATTTGCATGTATTCAAACAAGTTTATTTCTTATCTGGATAATGAAGAAATCGCAATATTATACTCCAAGATTAGATGAAGTAAAGGGTTTACTACTGAGTGCTCGATGCTGCCAAGGTCGAGTTGAGTTGTGCGAACCCTGCATTGCTAATGCTGGAATGTTGAATACCGACATTCCTACTGTTCAAACCTGTCCTTCTTCTAGATCCTTGGTAGCGCTTGATCCTGGGTCCAGAGCAGTAGGGAGTTTCAACGTTTGGCATGCTTTTCAGGCTTGCCAGTATTTGTCATTCCAGCATTCGGGGAATGGCGTCGGTGAATGCTTAACTCAACCCTGGCAGCATTAAGCATTCAATAGTAAACCAAATTAAAGATATATTATAGTTAAATACTATCTTAGCATCTCTAAAGTCCATAGATCTGTAAAGCAGGCCAAGCATCTTAGCCCTCCCTGATAAGGTATGGTTATGTAAGGTCAGACTATTACAGACAGCAATCCTAAATATTTTTAAAATTGGTTGTATACAATGTCTCTCCATTCAGATTTAAAGGGGCTTTAACCAAGAAAGATCCAAATGTCCTGCTGTGCTGCTGCATGATTTTTGAATATCCAAATATATGGCCATGAAAGATAAACCATAATCAAGTGCCATGCTTATTTATTATTGGCTAAAGCCCTAGCTGTTTTTCTATTGGTTCATTTGGTTTCTCTTCATATTTTAACTGCACTGGGCACCTCTTGTCTAGCATCTTTCCTAAAGGCTGATGAATAGTGTTGGAAGTACATGTACTGAAAAGAGAATAACTAGCTTTTTAAGCTCAGACTTCATCAAAATCGCTTAGTAAGGTATGCTATTCAAAGTGTGTTGTGTCTGAAGTTCATTTATTTTTCAGTCTGTTTGGTTAAAAGTTGTTTTACTGTGTATGTTACAGTTGCCTGGAAGTTAATGGGTTACAAAGTATCATCTTGGTATTAAGCTGACTGTTTTCTCCGGGAATCTCTCTGTTTTACACCTATCTGCAATTTTCAGCTGCTTTTGTTCAGGATGTTAGATTTCTGAGTGATTGTATTCTGGCAAGTATTATATTGCTGTTATTCCTCAGAGGTATACACTATTGGCTAAAGCTTTAGCTGTTTTTTTATTGGTTCTTTCAGTTTCTCTGCATAGTTTAGCTGTTAGGTACTGCTTGTCTGACATCCTTTCCAAAGGCTACAGAGAGCTGTACTGGAAGCACATGCATACTGAAAGGAGAATAATTGTCCTTTTAACTCGGACTTCATCAGAAAGGTAGGAAAATACCTGTTTTCACTGGCGCTTGAAATTGCATAGTAAGCTGTGCTAATTTAAAGTGTGTTTTATATTAATTTCATTATTTTTTTCAGTCGGTTTGTCCAAAGTTTGTTTTACTGTGTGTATGAGTCACCTAGCTGTTACTAGGTTACAAAGTTTCATCCTTGTATTAAGTTGACTGTTTTCTCTATGCATCTCCATTTTTATACTTACCTGCAGTTTTTTCATCAGGGGGTGAGATTTCTGAGGGTAGTAGTTTCTCTTGTTTTTTTTTTTTTTTTTTTTTTTTGTTTCCCTTCTCAGTTTTACCATGCAGTGCCGTGCAGCATGGTATTTAACAGATGTAGGTACTTTAAGTTTCAATTTCTCTAATACAAACCTGCATATTGAACAACCATAACCATTGCACCTTAAACTGTGCTTATAAGATGATTAGGGTGGATTATTACAACATATTGTTTTTGTGCTTTTTTACTATTTAATTATTTTAAATTATTATAGCAATAAAAGGCTCTTTTAGTGCTAAATTCAATCTACTTCATTCATTCGTTTATTTTCTATTAGACACCATAAATCAAGAACTATTCATCCAAATTTTACTATTTTATTATTTTAAGATATTATAACTGCATGTTTTAGTGCTAAATAAAATTTATGGTGTATCTTTTTATAATATAAACTAACCCAAGAGCTATTTTACATCTCTTTGCTAAACTTACTGTTTAGTTAGGACTAAACTCAAAGGCCAACAAACCAGTCTTATCTCAGCTGCCAGCCTCGTAGCACTTTGTATACTCAGGTAATGTAATAATTGTCTGATGCTCACAGACAATGAATTATTGCTTAGCTTGACATTAGCTATTTGTGAGAGATGCAAGTACTTAACTAAACTGGAGGCCACCCTGTTGCACTCAAACATGTCCTGTTGGCAACCCATGCAAATATGGCATTCTATACAAGCCCAGTCTAAATTATTGTACACTGAAGCTGTTAAAAAGTCCTTGCCCAAGCTTCAAAGGCCTATTAAGAATAGGACCAAGAGTAAAGAAAGCACTTCAGCTGAGAATTACCAGGTGGTAGATTATCCCAAATCCAGTGTATCAACATACTCAGCAGACACAAACGAAAATACAATAGTGATTGGTGACTCCATAATCAGCCACACCGATTCTATTCTCACAAGGCTAGACAAAACAGGGAGACAGTGAGTTGTTTTTCAGAAACCAAGATAGCTAAAATTTCAAAGACCCTCAAGGACCTTAAACCAGACAAATATGATTATGACATGGTGGTGGACTATGTGGGGGAAAACTACCTGGTGTAAACCACTAAGAAATATGCAGAGAGACATATCACAACTCTCTGTTCACCTGATAAATGGAGGAAAGACCTTGGTAATGAGAGGAATCCTTCCTTCTCAGGAATGATGCCAAAGTAATATGAAAAGATGGTTTTAACAATTAGCTAAATAGCAGGAGTCTTTCTGGGATGATATGCTTGACAACTGAAACTACTTTCCCAGGGACAGATTGCATCTCTCATTCTAAGGCTTCCATATACCGGCAAATGCCCTTGTTGCCATAGTGTCTTTTTGAGGTAAGGTCCAGCTGATGGACCTCCCAACCTAACTAGGAAAACAAAGCAAGCATAAGGATCTGCTCAATGACAGGAGTCTAAATAATAAGGTACCTGACCTTGAGGCTCTCCTGCATTTGGAGCATATCCATGTGTGTGTGTTTTTACCAAAACTTGATTTAAATGCTCAGGGATCACATGGTCATGCTGAAGACCACAAGGTCTAAAAATCTTGAATACTGAACTCTCCTACCAATATGAACTCAGGAACTACAGCTAAAATGGGTCCTGCATGGGGGGTGTCAAGTCCTGGAATTTGATACTGAGGTCTTCAGTGTTTCAGTCTTTCGATAGTATAGTGTCAGGATTAAGGGTATTAAGATTACAGGTTTCAAGACTGTGATTGTAAACCATCCACAGGCCTTAATAAACTATACAGCAAAAGAAAACAAAAACTTTTTAAAGTATAAAGAAAAACAAAAGTCTCTCAAATCAAGAATAACATCAGAATGTTATCAAATTAATTGAAAAATGCCATCAGGAAAACAGACGCATCCCATGAACTAATATCAAAAGCCAAAAAGAACTACAAATCCTTTTTTATTCACATTGAGAAGATAAGGACTAAGACTTAACATTGCTCAGAGCTCATTCAAAAATGGAAGGACCCACTCCTATTCAGTGGATATTGCCAACATACTAGCAAACACATTCTGTGCAAACTTCATCCCAGAGACAATTATGCAGACTCTCACAATTATCACCACAGAACATTTACTAAAAGTACTTTCTAAAATAATAAGCGCATCTTCCATGGGATTTGATGGTATGTCTGGCTGACAAATAAACAGCAGTAAACAAGTGGTGGCAGACCCCCAGCACTTTGGTTTTTTCAAATTAGATCCTGTTTGATGAAGCTGGAAGAATTCTTCGAGAGGGTAATACAAAATGTGTACAGTGGGCATGCTATTCATACAGCGTACCTTGATGTTGTCAAGGCATTTGATACTATACTTCATACCGACATAATAAATAAAATAAATGCACTCCAAACTGACTTGTATGTAGTTAGATTGCAAATTGGTTGAAGGACAGAACCCACATAGGGAGAGTGGTGGGCAATTCTTCAGAGAGGATGAAGGTGACCAATGGAGATTCCCCAGGGATCTGTCATGGAACCTCTGCTATTTGGCATCTAATTTTCTGATCTTTAAATCACAAGTAATGATCTCTGGTTAACCAAGTCTGAGTATGAGTGTAAGCTGGATGTCATCTTCAAGTCCCCCACCAACACACAGGCACTCCAGCATTTACATTTGTTCTTAACTAGTGCACTAAAATTGGACACATATTAAATTCATAAAAGTATAATATTGTTATATTCAGGAAACAGTCCCTCCCTCCTGAGTATAGTATTGACAACACCCCACTTCAAAATGATAACATAGTGAGATATCTTGAAAATGGGTGGATAGTTCTCTCCTGTTTGACCACCATGTTGCAACAGTGGTTAGAAAGTCCTTTTAATTTATAGAACTCACTCGTAAAGGTATATCTTCAAGACCAAAAGAAGTACTTACCCTACCTTGTATTCTGCACTGATTAGGTCTATCACAGAATACATTGTTACGTTTGAGATGTATCCCACTAGACACATCATAAAATTGGAAAGACCACAGATGTCCCTAACTAAAAAATCAAGGGCTAAGGAACCTACTAGGAAAGACTGGAAGCCTTATCCCTGTATTCAGTATCCTACTGACACATTAAAAGTGATATGTGCCTCACTTATTGGACCATAAGGGATCTGGTAGTACAAGACCTCTTATACCTTCATAAATCAAACAGTCATACAAATACTTGGACTAGACACCAAGATCTGCTGAAACAAACAAAGAGAACAACGTGGGGGGATAGATTTGCCATGCAGCATCTACACCTTCTCTGAAAGAAAATTCCTCTCCAAATTAAGCAGTGATATTCATTATCTCCTTTCAAAAAAAAAAGGATTGTGCCAGGCAGTTGGCAAAGAGGTTTAAGGCTGCGAGCTGTAGTACTTGTAGTACAGGGTTTGATTCCCCCAGCCGTCATTTGCCTACTGTATTGCCTTGTGCAGTTAACTTAACCAGACAGTGCTGGAGCAACTGGGAATTTGGGTTAGGAAGGAGGGACAGACCAATCATAGCAGGGGTAAATTTATGAATATTTATTCAATTATCATAGGTATGCTATGATTGGTCTATCCCTCCTTGAAAAGAGAGGTAAGGCCTAGGATGGATACAAGGTGGTAAATGCTTCTTGGACCATTCACCTTGTATTTTCTATGCTTCTACAATTTTAAATAAATAAATAGGCATACATTAGGATTCAGATCTAACAGAATATTAAACAAATAAACATTAGAAGTGGTCATATTTGGTATAAAATATTCATCAAGGATTGCTGCCATGCCAATGGTAAAATATTATAATGGATTATTGGAGTGACAGGGTTACTAGTACACAATAAGTTTTATTTTATTGCCAGGTAAATGCACCAGCCTCTGCTCATACAGTCATTTATTTCCACTGTTGGCTGTATTTAAACTTTTTGCATTTGTGGTGTTTGGATATTTCTTTAAAACACAAATGCACACACACACACACACACACACACACACACACACACACACACACACACACACACACACACACATAATGCGTACTCTTTCATTTCTGTCTTATGACAAATTTGTTTCAATACAAATGCAAATAATAGATAAATATCTAATTTTTATTGATAAATAGTATTCACTGCCTTATGCTATCTGGATTGGAGACAGAAGTCAGCTTCTTAGGGTCTTATTTTTATAGTTTGCACACAGACTCAAAGTTGGTACAAAATTCATGAAATATATTTCAAGATCAGACCTTGCATGGCTTGTATGCAGTATTGACCATTCAGTAGATATTATAGATTTTTTATAGATTTTCCAGTATTGTTACAATCACATATCTTTACAGCAGAAATGTACAAATAGCAAATTACAATAGTCAAATTTATCTAAATGTCCTCTGGCCTCAGTTTAATTAATTATTCCATTCCTGTTATTAAATACAAAATCTAAGATATTTCTCCTATGAGTTGGGAAATGAAAAAGGTGAGTAATTTTCTCATGGAAATGATGTCAAAACATTTAGAATCAGTCTAACTACTACAAACCAAGGAGGCCCGACAATATTAGTGGAAGTAAAGGCTAGTACTTCAGCTGTTGTTTTTTCATTGCTCCTTTCATTTTAGCAAAGTGGAGCGCCATTGCTGTCTTACCTCAAGACTACAAACAGCTGTGCTCCAGACCAGTGCACACATGGGAGTGACAAAAAAGTGGAGTTCTGCCTCCATATTTCATCAGAGAAGCAAGAAAGTGATATTTTCATCAGCAATTCAAATCACCTTTCAGCATTTTCCATATTTTGCTCAAGTGTTACATCTATTTTGACTGCATTAGCTATCTGTGCTGCTCAGAGGTTAAAATTACTGTTCAGGCTAGCAGTTGCCTGACTGGTATAGAGCTGTTGAGTAGTTTCTTACACTTTACTGCTGCTTTTGGTCACTGTTTTTACATTTTTCATATTTTGCAGTTTGCATCCAGTTTTAGCAAAGTGTGTGAGCCATCTAGGAGCTAGTAGTAGTTACTCTGGTGGCAGGCTACTGTTTTGAAGACTTAGCACTATTGGCTGGAGTCGTAGCTGCTTTTTTATTGGTTCTTTCATTTCCCTTGCTTACTTTACACTGCATGGAGAAGCACTTGGCATAGTGGGGTGGAACCCTGCATTCCAGAGATGCAGGCACTTTCATTTTCTGATCTTCCCTAATATAGTCCAAGTCACTGACACTCTGTAAATAAAACAGAATTTTGCTACAGATAGCTGTGGTTAACTGTGAGTAGCCATGCACCGTGTCGTACAGTCACCTCGCCCTCTTAAGTAGCCTTAATGAGACTTATAGCCACGTTAAGCTTCCCTGTTCAGTAAATAACTGCTCCTCATAGTGTAGAACCTACAGTACTAAGTTTCTGTGTTGAGTTATTACAGTTAGATGTACTCCACATTAGTTCAATCACCCAATAGTTCTAGATTTACTAACTCAATCTACCAATTATCTGGAAACTACCCAGAACTATTGTACTACTAATTACATAAATTCTATAGGCTGTGAATTAAGTGCTAAAAATCCTCTGGCCAGCATGGCAGGTCAGTCTACTTGGTTATCCTGTGTTAGCATCTGACATCTTGAGGCAGTGTACTAACCTCCTTATGCTAACACAAAATGAACTCTTACTTAACCCAAGTAATTCATTCTGTGACAGATGCAATTACTTAACAAATATGGAGGCTACACTGTCACAAAAAACTCAGACTGTGAGCTTTCCACCAATACACCACATACAACTCTGACATGTAATATAATGTCCTATACTGATACATTAAGGAAATCCATACCAAAGCCTCTTACGCCAATAAGGATCAAGCAACACATAATGCCACATCCAAATACACATCTGGCAATGAGTTACCACATGCTAAACAGCTGCAAAGTAAGCACATTTGCCCACTTGTCTAATAAAAATGTTCTAGTGATTGGTACCTCATTAGTAAGACATGCTGATTCTCCACTCACTAGGTTGGATGAGAGTAAGGTGACAGTGAAGTACCTTTCAGATTTCAGAATCTCAGATGTTTCTAGGGCTCAAAAGACCCTTTAAACAATATAACTATGACATACTAGTTAATATTTGGGGTGAATGATTTAGGGCACAGAACCCTGAGGGATATGAAGAGACATGTGTGAGCTTCCCATGCCTATCGCCAGTGCAGGCAATACTCTGGTATTGAGGGTAATCTTTCCTTGTCTGAGAATGATGCCTGGGTACAAAGATAAGATAGTCGCCTTCAACAGTTGCAATACTACTGTCATTCAAGGGAGATCAGTGTGTGTCAGCATTGAATGAAATGCTGGACAGCCCTACTTACTTAACTAAGGATGACCTGCACATCTTATATAATAGCTTCCGCATACTGACTAAAGCTTTTGCTGCCTAGTGTAGTGCCTTATTAGGCAGAGTTCAGTATATGAACATCCCAGTATAGCTATGAGATCATAAACAGAATATGTCAGAAACAAGGTAGCCTTGCCCAATGCCATAAATCTCAAAAATAACTTGCCCAACCTTGAGACACTCCAGCATTTCAAATACATCCATGCATGCATAACCACTAAATTATAGTTTAAATGTCTGGCATGCACTTTCTCCATACCCATTTTTTGTGTCTACCATGCCTTCAAGTGAGATGACAATTATAGTGTCATGTCAATATTTGTTAGAAACCACATCACTTTTAGACATGTCCCTAAACATTCACAATGCGAATTTGGTGAATATCAAATCACAATTAACAAGGTCAACTATCAGTTCATAGCATTTTACAGAACACCATCCATGTATATTGAGGTCCATGTAAGGCTCCTAAATGTATTAGAAGAATTCCTAATAAAAAAGAACTCTTTCCTTATGGGAAACTTTAACTACCTCTCAATAAACTGAAATACCTGTGTCTCCAATGTGAGGTATGCTCAACGTTTTTAGATCTTATAAATAAAATTTCGATGGTTCAGATTATTACCTCCCCTCACTAGAAGTCACAGCACTTTTGATCTGCTATTTACAGATATAGTTTCCTAATTTACAACACCCTAATTTCTACAGCCATGGTAAAGTCATATCAAAAGTTAGTAACTTTCTCCTTCAAAACCTCTAAACCCTCTGAAATCAATATAGCAGAATTCAAGGCGTCTAAATGTATGGATCTCCTGAAATTCTATGAGTCTCCAGATTCACTTGTAGTATTAGTACAATAGACATATGCCTCAGTGAGTACATTCACAACCGAGTTGTATGCTCATATAGATAAATGTACAGAACAGGCAGTCCCCTCAAGTATAAAATACAATGGGAATTCAAGATCCACTCACCCTGGTGGTCCCCTGACATAAACCAAAGTTACAAATAAAAGAAAAAAAGCGTTCATGTTTACAGTACATCCAAAGACTCTTAGGTCAAAGAGAATATCAGAAATCTAAAATAAGTCCTTTTAAGTCTACTAAAGTGAGTCATGAACTAAGGCTGATCTCTGGAGCCAAGCACAATTAGAAATTCTTCTTTGACTATGTTAGAAAATTAAGAAACAGTACCCACCACTGCATTGAGCTCATACATAATGGCACCACCTTCTCAGACCCAGTGGACACTGCCAATATACTGGTAGATAAGTTAAGTGCCAATGTCACACAGGACACAATGATCCACATACCTACTATCCATGAATCTCTAAACCACCCTTCTAAACTAAAATGCATGTACTGAAAGCCTTGTCAAAAGACAAAAGCACTTCTTCTGTGGGACCTGACACTATCCCAGTCTGTCGCAGAAACAGAATTAAACATGCTCCGACAGAACCACTTTATTAATTATTTAACCAGTACCTATCAACTGGCTCAGTCCCAGAGGTGTGACACATAGCAGTGGTAAAACTACTTCACAAGGGTGGCCCCACTATGGACCACTAGAATTACAGAATCATCATCCTGACATGTCTCATTTGCAAGGTTATGGAACATATTATAATTGACGTGATAAAGTTTAACATTAAAAACCTTATTAGGCTAGACCCTCAGCAATATGGCTTTGTAAAGATAGATTCTGTCTAATGAAGCTGATAAACTTCTTCAAAAATGTTACAAAAGCTGTGGACAGTGGCCACTTTGTTCACATGGCATACCTTGATCTTGCCACGGCCTTTAACACCATGCCCCAAGCTAACATACTTAATAAAAAACATGCAATACAAACCAATCCCTATGTAGTAGGATGGATAACCAACTGACTAAAAATCAGAACCCACACATTGTGAGTAGCAACTGCAGCATCTAACAGCATTACAGTAACCAGTGGTGCCCTGCAGGGCTAGGTGCAAGGACCCATTTTATGTGGTGTTTACTTTTCTGACCTCAGACCAAAATCTAAGACCTCTGGTTAACTAAGTTTGCAGACAACTGCAAGCTGGGAGTCATTGTTAAGTCCACCTTAACAGCTTATGCTCATAAGCATTTGGTGAATGGAAAATGGGGTCCAATTAAATGTTGAAAAGTACAACACTGTCCCATTTGGTAGACAGCCCTTCCCCTCAACATACAGCATAGAATACATCCCTACTTCACAACAAGAGTGTAGTAAGAAACAGGAATTTGGGTACATAATTCCCTCTCCTTTGACCACCATGTAACAATAGGGGTCAGGAAAGTCTTTTACTTAGCACTGCTACTTGTCAGAGCCAAGGGAATATTATCCAGATCAGAAGAGGTCATTGTCTCCTTATATTCAGCACTGATCAGGATAATCATATAATATAATGCCCCCTTTGGGATGTACCTCACAAGACATATAAAAGAATTAGACTAAATCGAACAGTTCAACTAATACTAGAACAAGGGAACTAAATCTCCATTGTCAGATAAATAAACTGAACTGCAGAAACAAGCTCATGTAGGGTGGGTATGCATCAGGGCTCAGCTCCGAGCCCATTGCTGTTCTAGCAAACAGGTCAAAGGGGACAGATTAGCAAAGTTGCTGTATGCAGATAATGTGGTATTACAGTACACTCAGAACAAGAACCTCAGTGAAGAATAGAGGAATGGAATTGAAAACTGAAGGTACATGGGATGAAACGGAGTACAGATAAGACAGTTGCAATGACAACAAATGTGGGAAATCAGAAAAGCTAAAAATTGGGATAGAAGGGAAAATAATGAAATAGATTAACAGCTTCAAGTATCTGTGAGGGGTGGTTGAGGAAAAGGGAAGTCTGAATGAATTAGAGAAGCTGCAGTCAACTGGCACAGAGTGTCAAGGGTAGTGTGTGACCAAGGAATACCAAACATGCTGAAAAGTAAGGTGTACACAACAGTGGTGCAACCAGTAATTCTGTATGGCACAGGAATGTGTGAGTGAAGGCAAAGCAGTCTAGGAAGCTTGAGATGATGGAGATGAAGTGCCTAAGTCAGACGGTAGGATGCTTACTTTGGAACTGACAAAGAAACAAGGGCATTGGTGCAGAAGCCAAAGTAGCCCCAGTTGCATAGAAGGCCAAGGAGAACAAATTACTGTGGCTCAGGCACACATGTAAGAAAGCAGAAGATGATTTGGTGAAGAAAATTTGGTAGAGACAGGCAGAAGGCAAGAGGTGATGAAGACATCCAGCTAAGACACTGATGAACTACACAAGAAAAGACATGTGATGATAGTCAGGCATGACTGTCAAAGAAGGTAGGAGAGTCCATTGAACCAAGAGAAGTGGCTACAGTTGGCACAACACCCTAACTCCATGTAGAAAATGGGAAAATAAGGTTTGATGATGACAGATTTCCTGAGGTCGGGCAACATTGTAATTACAATTTATATTAGTGGGGATGTTGCAGTGTAATCCGCTACATGTGACGTGTGAGGTGGCTTGCCATATTGCTAATATTCAACAATATAACTGGGTTTTTACTGAGCTCACAGCAGAAATCTGAACTGTAACAGAAGTAATTCTGTAATAATAATAATGACAACTCTGTATGTGTAATTTTGTTTTACGTAATAGATATTTTATTTATACATGTCCATTCCATTATGAACAACTGACGGTACCCACACTATATATATATAGGCAACCTCAGCTGTTGCCCTACTGTCCAAGTGCATGATCCATTTCCTTGGAACATTTCATATCTACTTCAAATTCCACTTCTATATCTTCATCAAGTGCTATTTTATTTAACTTATTTGGCAGCTTGTTAACTGGGGAGGTCCCACTAAGCATAGTACATTTTCAGTGGGTGCCCAAAGTGAAAAGCTTAAAAAAGTAACTAATAACAATAACATTAAAAAGCTAAAGACATTGGTAACTTAGAATAAAATATGATAACAAAATTACATAATAAGCTCAAAGATATAAAAAGAGTTCATAAAAACAAGAGTAGTTTTACAAGCTTCATGTAAAAAAAAAAAGTACTGCAAATTGAAATAAATAATGCAGCCATAATACATTAAGTCAGTAAGGTCAAAGAGGTGGCAAAGAGTAATAAAGGCAACCATTAAATGAATAATGGGGTGGTTTGAAAGAAGGAATTAAAGTATGTAGGAGGATAGATGTATTTTATACTTCTGCATAGAAGAACAGTTTAGCTGAAGCTTACTCAGCCTGTTACTAGAATAGACAAGTTAAAAACTTAGTACTTGAGAGAGAGGCATCATAATATACAGTAAGGAGAAAGTGAGACATGAGAGAAGGTACAGAGACATGTCAGTGGAGCAGGATGATTGTTTGATATGAAATGTTGGATACAAGGAAAAGGTAAAGCATAGTACAATGAAATGGATGAGAAAGGGAGTTCAAATGAAAGAAATGAGGTACAGATCAGGATGAGTACCAGATGCATAAAGCTTCAGAAAAAAAGTGAAGGAATGCACACAAAGACAGACGAAATATATGGAAATGGAAGAAGCAAACCATAGATAGAAAGGTGGTAAAATAGTGAAAGGTAACATGGAAGAAAGAGGACAAAATGACTGGATGGTGCGAGAAAGGAAGGAAAATAAGCAAAAGGAAATAGGGCTGGGTGTAAGTGGATTAAGTAATGGCTAAAGGAACAGAGTCAAAGAGAGATGGCCAGAGAATCAGACAACTGAACAATGATGCTCATATAATACTAAAACTGCAGTGACTCTTAGTGGAAAGGAGGTCTTTTGTTTGAATTTTCAATAAGATGTGGGATGACTGCTTCCAGGTTTGTTACACTTGTGCTGCTCCCAACTGGCAGCATATTTTGCTTTCTTCCCAACCTATCCAGCCACCTCCAGGTCATGTACCTTACAGCTCACTAGCTCCATCCCTAATTACCAGATTAGCTGCTAGTATAATCTGCCCTCAACCCTAAACATAACTTCCCCTACTTACCACACCATCTGACTTGTTGTGTGCATAATATTTGCATGTCTCAGACACTCTTTTGCTTCCTCTCATTTAGCCTTTCTACTTAACTGAAAATTCTAAGTATCTAATTTCATGGTGTTCCCTCTTGTTTAGACTGTCTCCTTACATATCTCACCTGGAAACTTTAATGTCATATGATTCCACTCCAAAAACGCATGCCTTGATTAATTAAAGATATCCTTTTCAGGGCTCTAAACATATATAACGTTCTATACAATTTAAAGAAAAAAAAGAAACTGTACTAACCATGTTGTAAGTCTTTCTTAAAATGACTTTCCCACAACCAATTCATACACTCACACCACCACTCTTATTATAATTACAATTGTGCTTACCCCTGTGTTCCTGACTGTTGTGACTTATTTTGACTCAGTTTGTTGGCATATGTTATTTCCCTTAGCACCCCATGCCTTACCTTTCTAGAAACTCAGATTACCATACTCCACCTGTCTCACACTTACTCAAAGTTATATACAATACCTAGCGCTAAATCATTCTAATTCTCTGTCTCAAAAAGTTTACTACAAACACCTGCTATCCTATCTCTGAATCCTAAATTTAGTCAGAAATATGCTTGCCTTCCTCACTCCTGTTTATTGTGACTTTCTTAGCACAAGTACAAACCTCATTCTCAGCACTCACTAACTCACACAACAAAAACTCAAACACCAGTGAGAAAAGATAATGCTGTGGTTGGAGTGCAGTGCACTCAGGGCAGTTTTCTTGTTAGCAAATAAGTTGTTATAGTTTGTACATTTATATATTTGTTTTACTTTAGCAGGCAGCCAGTGATTATAGGCAGTGAATGATAGCAGCTGAATAGTATTATGTAAGTCTTTTTTTTTTATTTTATTATGGGCAGTGGACAGCTGGGTTAATTTGTATTTATGTTAAGTAAATTAGAAACTTGTCTCTGACTTTGCAAAGTGGCATGACTTTACCCCCTTATTTTTGGTCTGTTCTGTTTGCGATTTTCTGTCAAATCATTGAAAACTGTAGTGACTATATAATGACAGACATTTGAGTTTCATACATTGTATCCTTCATAAAATGTATGCTCATACAAAACCTGTTATTCTAGCAACTTGCTAAGTACGCACGAGTAATGTTTAAACTTTGTCACTGATTTGAGGCCTTTGTTCACCCTCCCTATTTTTGCTTTGTTCCTAAGTCTTTCACTGAAAGTTTAAGAACTATGTTTGGAATACTTATAATGAGGCTAGTGACTATGTGCTTACATGAAATGATGTAAAAATCACTGTGGCTATTTTTGTTGCAGTCAGACTCCTGAGGTATACATAGTGAAGAAAGTGACAAACTGCTAACCACTGGGGACTGTCCCTGTTGTCCTTTAAAGAATTAATGTGTATTTCTGTGAAGCAAGTGGATATTGTACTGTGGATAGCTAATACATGTGTATGTGAACCTGTGAATACAGATAAAAAACATTACTATAGCCATTTTATGTATTTTTATAGTAATCAGATATCTGAGGTGTAATTTGTCAACAATGTAGCCATAATTGCTGCCTGTGTTTGAAAATAACTGACTCTGCTGTTTCCTTAAATAGTCATTATACTGTTTTTGCATAGCTAATGTGAATTTGTTTGAAGCAATTTAGAATAGTTTACTGAGACAGGTTACTGTGTGTTTATTTGAAACTGAGTTCAAATAAATGACTGTGGCCACGCTTTTATGAGAGACATCAGAGATGTACACAGTCAGCAAAGTGGCTATAATGTTTGCTATGAGGGCTATCTCTGGATTAAAAGTGACCAACTCTGATGTCATTTGTACCACTTAAACAGTCATATTCTGACTTTGCAGGATTAATGTGTACTTGAGCAAAATGAATTTTTTGTGACTACTGTTTGTGTTGAACTATCTTACTCTGGTTGACATTATGTAAATTGCAATTTGACATCTATGTTATAGTCAGCCAACACACTGGCTGTAACTGCTAGGTACTGGAGCAAAGTGATTGACCCTACTGCTGTTTGAATAGTTTAAAAAGTCCTTAGCCTGACTTTGTAGATCTGGAGAGCATTTGTGAGAAGTAAGATGGACTATTTTGTTGTGGCTACAGTATTTTTGTGTGAAACAAATTTAAATTACATTATTCTGATTAATTCTATTACCATGATTGGACACCTGGAGTATACACAGTAAATGAAGTGGCTATAATTGTTGGGAATGGGAGCAGTATGTGGATAAAAATGACAGCCTGCTGTTGTTTGATCAGAGTTAAACAGTCACTGATCTGGCTTGGCAGGAATAAAGTCGCACAACGTGATGCATTTTGTTGAAATCATTGTAAAATAATCATTGTTGTGGATTATACATGTGTGTATGTGGGAATATTGCAGTGTACCTAAAAGTTACAAATTGACTGTAGTTTCCTTCACTTTCCTTTACAGTCAGTGGTTACCTTTGGTGTTCTTAAAAGAATGGGGTTGAAATCGACTGAACAGCCTACCTGCCCTTGGAAGAGTGGTTTCTGCCCAGAAACTGTAGTGTTATTTGCCATTTTGGGCTAATTTCTATCTCTTTAATCTTTCTGATATAAAAACTGCATTTGCCCAGTTTTTGTGTTTGTATAAGCTCAGCAGATCCTGCCCAGGTGTCCTGCAGAGACCTACAATACCAGAGAGCCAAAAGGAAAGACTTTGGAGTGTTTAAGTACCATTTTATTTTGTTTTTCTTGTTGTTTATTGCTATTTCCACCTAAACACTAATTTTCTGGTGTTTATTGCTTCTCAAAATGCTCATTTTACACTGAAATTGCATGTATTTTTACCTGTACTTTAAAATTAGTTTTTTGTTGTAAATTGTATTTTTAACTGTTACTGGCTTCTCACTCAAGTGCGACAGACATTACTACACTATAAAAATGTTTTTGCATTTGTTTCTACTGTTTTCTTGAAAAAAAAAACAAAAAAATTTAAAAATCTTGCTATTTTCCACCTTACTAAGCTAGAAAAGTCCAGTTTCAGATACCTGCTGATACCTGGACTGTGTTTAAGCTTTTGTGTTTGGCCATACCTTACTTGGGCAAAAAAGAATTTTCTTTGTTCACCAGTGAGAGTGGGGAGCTCTGAACAGCCTACCTGCCCTTGGAGGAGGGGTTTCTGCCCAGAAACTGTAGTTTTATTGGCCATTTTGGGCTAATTTCTATCTCTTTAATCTTTCTGATATAAAAAACACATTTGTGTGGTTTTGCGTGCTGGGTAGCACCGGTTAGCTAGGGTTAAACTATTCCCGACTCCACGAAGTCTACTCTTCGGTTTTTCCCTTGGAGCTAGACAAACCTTCAACTTTAGCAGTCAAACCATTCATTTTATAGCCCAGCACTTGCTTAAAACTCATAACAAGCACTAAATACCCCTAGCACTAGCCCCCCATATACTGTCCAGAAGGAAAAGGCTCTCTATTCGTCCACACCAGTCAATCAGAAAAACAGCTCACTCTATCTATTCAGGCATGTCCAAATGGCAGTTTCTGGTGTACTCCCCAGTCCAACTGGTGAATCTAGGCATTTTGAGGCAATGTTACAACTGCCTCATGTACACAGCCAACCCTCTCCTCCTACCACCAAACACTAATATATACGAGAGATGCAATTATACAGCAAGACTGGAGGCAAAGCTCTCACAACCCCAGACAGTAACTGACTGTCAAGAGGAGAAGAGTAATACTTGCAACACACCACCAGTCTCACATAGACCTAACAAACCAACAAAGGCAAATAACACACATAAATACACAAAAATATACTCAGAGGCTCTAAATAAAAATCTGCAAAAGTTACAGAGACCTCCAAAGCAGACATCAAAGCAACCTCCACAACCCATTACCAACCATTAAACACATACTTCACATAATCAGTGTGCCACACAATCACAGCCCTCAAGGCAAAATAACATACACAATACACTAGTGATAGGTGACTCTCAGCACACTGATGTCCCACTAACTAGGCTGGACAAGGAGAAGGTTACAGTTAGCTGCCTGTTGGGCACCAGGATCCACCACATAACACAAGCACTCAGGTCACTCCAGAACAAGTCCAAATACGACTCTGTCATTGTACATGTTGGTGTGAATGACCTGAGACATACCTCCCTGGACTACATGAAAAGAGACATGGAAGAGCTCTCTGATCATGTAGCCCAGGCAGGTATGACCCTGACCCTGAGTAGCATCCTACCCTCACCAAGAATGATTCCACAGTATAAAGAAAAAATGATCGACTTCAACAATTGGCTAAGTTTCTGGTGTCATTCAAAGGGGATCCAGTATCTGTCTGCCTGGGATGACATGCTCGACAAGCCATGTTGCTTTACAAGAGATGGCTTGCACCTGTCACCCTTAGGTTTTCGAATACTGGCAAAGGCTCTTGCTGCCCCCATAGTGCCTTTTTTAGGCAAGGCTCAAAAGCCAACCCACCACCGTAAATAGCACAAGTAACCAAAAACTGAGGGTAATGCTACTCAATGCCAGAAGTCTAAACCTCAGAATGCACACACTCGAGGCACTCCTCAGTATGGAGAACATCGATATCTGTGCAGTAACAGAAACCTGGTTTAAGGCTGCAGAGAGCACCCCAGCACTACCAGGCTATAACTCATACCATACCTTTCGGCTACAGAACCCGGACCGAAACACAAAAGGCGGGGGTGTATCCATATTCATCAAGGATACTCACACCTCCAGGTTAGTGACGCAGTGCAATGCATCAGAGATCATCCAAGTGCAACTAACAATGGGCAAAACTGCAATCCAAATTGTAGCTTGCTACAGATCATCCACCATGACCCATGACCCCCATTCCGCATTTCTGGAGACACTGGGAAATATGAAGGTCCTACCAAACACCCTAATACTGGGTGATTTCAATTACCCAAACATTAACTGGGAGAACTACTCAAGTACTAACTCCCTTTCCCAATGCTTCCTAGAATATATAAACTCGAACGCCCTGGATCAACTGGTCAACACCCTCACCAAAGGGAACAACATATTGGACCTGGTCATCACCAACATGGGCGACCGGTGTTCCACACCTGACTTCAACTCCTCGCTGGTTAGATCAGACCATAGACTAATCACTCTGGACATTCACATTCCACCCCCAACCCCTATCAAGGAAACCACCGTGAAAAACTTTTCAAAATCAAACTTCACGTTGCTTAAGACCGAGGTGGAAAGGTTCACAGCCCCCACACCAATGGGCAATGCTGTCCAAGCTGCTGAACCCTATACAAAGGCACTCTATGATCATCTGCAGGAATGCATGGATCCTGCTATCCCAAGTAAAACCAAGACTCCCTCCTCCAAGAAAAGGAAACCAGTCTGGTGGATCCCTGCCATAAACAGACTCTACAATAGAAGGAGGAAACTGGTATAGATAAGAGCAAAATCCCTAGAAGGAAAGACATCCCTGATCAGTATCAGCAAGAAACTACGATCCCTCATTAAATCATCCAAGGCTAGCTTCGAAAGAAAAATTGCCAAGGACTCCAAAGATAACCACAAAGCGTTCTTTAGCTATGTCAAGAACCTAAGTGGAAACTCTCATATCTGCTCTGAGTTGGTGCAGAATGGCACAAAATACACTGAACCAAAGGATATTGCCAACATTTTGGCAGACAGGTTCAGTGCAAACTTCACACCCCTCTCACCCCCTAAAGGGCCCATAACCATACCAGAAGAATGTAAGGCCCCAGCAATCTCCAACACACAGGTTAAAACAGCTCTATCCAAAGCCAAAAACACAGCCTCAATGGGACCGGACAGTGTCCCAGGCTGTGTCTTACAAGAGCTCCAAAACGAACTAACCCCTCACCTAAACACACTGTTCAAACTCAGCCTCTCTACAGGCTACGTACCCACAGAGTGGTGCACAGCAACAGTTATCCCACTCCACAAAGGTGGCGCCACAACGGACCCCAGGAACTATCGCCCAGTAAGCCTGACTAGCTGGTCTGCGAGGCTATGGCATGCATCATCATGGAACTCATTAACAGAGACATTGGGAACCTCCAAACTTTGGACCCCACCCAGTTTGGCTTTGTTAAGGGCAGATCATGCCTCTTAAACCTGATGGACTTCTTTGAGACAGTTACCAAGGCATTAGATGAGGGTAAGGAGGTCCGCACAGCCTACCTAGACCTCGCAAAGGCTTTTGACACCATTCCCCATTCTGGTATTATAGCCAGACTCACCAATCTGAACATTAACCCCTACATCATGAGATGGGTTGCAAACTGGCTCATGGACAGAACCCACACAGTGAGAGTTGTGGACTCTAGTTCCGACTCTAAACCAGCTACAAGTGGCGTCCCCCAGGGCTCAGTCCTAGGACCCCTCCTGTTTGGTATATATTTCTCAGAGGTACAGGCAAGCACAGGAGAACTTTGGCTGACCAAGTTCGCAGACGACTGCAAACTAGGGGCCATAATTGATTCTCCAGCTGTGACAGACCCTCCAGAAGGGTCTCACTGAGATGGATACCTGGTGTCAAAATCATGGCCTCAAGCTGAATGTCAAAAAGTGCATAATCATCCCCTTTGGAAAAAACAAAATACCCGCAAACTACCACATAAGTGGTAGCCCCCTAAATACAGAAAAAGTAATAAGGGATCTGGGGACCCAAGTAGATAGCAATCTCTCCTTTGATAATCATACTGCAAGGTGGTTAGAAACTCCTTCTATGTGGCCCACCTAATCTCAAAAGGGTTCTCATCCAGAACAAAGGAGGTTATTGTGCCTCTCTACTCATCACTTATTAGATCCGTTATAGAATGCAATGCCCCATTTGGGATGTATCTTACAAGACACCTGCAACAGCTGGAAAGACCACAAAAATACCTCACCAAGAGGATTACTGGCCTCAAACAGATGACTTATGCAGCCCGACTAAAGAAACTCCAGCTGTACTCGGTTGCATACCGCTTACTCAGAGGTGATCTCTGCTTGACATACAAGGCCATGTCCAACCCAGAATTGATGGATATCCTCCACCTAAAAAAAACAAATCCCTGAGAGCCACATACTCTAGGGATATAAACCTTACCACAACGATAAATTGGACGTGCTGAAGGGATAGATTCCTGACCCAGAGACTCCCCATGCTTTGGAACAAGATTCCAATATACATCAGGCAGAGCCCCTCACTAGCATCTTGACGAGAAACCTTGATAGGTGGATGGGAAATTGAAAGTTTACCCTGGGGATCACTGCAGTGGCTCTGCTGGACAGAGGTGCAGGGAACTAATGGCTCTGCTGGTCAGAGGCACAGGGAACTAATCTAAGGGGGTGGCGAAAGCCAACACACTCTGGCTAGGCTTATAAATGCCCTTGGGCAGATAGCCTAGTACTTACCTATGAACCTATGAACCTATGAACCATTGGCACAGTAGCTAAACAAGTAGCAATCCCATCTCACAAGACTTGGTTCTGTGGTTGAATTTTTGGCTATTGATTTTTCTGTATGGAGTCTCCATGCCCACTCTGCCTACATTTTTCCAGGTACTCTGGTTTCTTCTAACATCTCAAAGACATGCTGTAAGTGAATTATCATTCTTCTAATTTGCTTGCAGGTAATCCTGTGGGATGGCACAGTGGTGCAGTGAGTAACATTGTTGCTTCACACCATAGAGGCTGCCTGATTCAATCCTGATAAGATCTGACTGTAAATTGTCTTGAATAAAATCCTTGGAGACATAAATCATGTTGTGGCAAATAGCTTTTATTCAGTATAGGATAGCAGCTACTTCAAAATCACAAAAAGGGAATCTAACATGGCAGACTATAAAACCTAACTTGTTTGAGCATATGCAATGTAAAAAATTAGCAATTTCTCAGCTTAAGCGGTTCTTTCGGAAAATTTTCCACACACAATTCACACATTTTAGCTGACAGATACATCATGCAATACTCTTTTGTTTCATCATTCAAATAACAGCTCAAATTTTATTTATTTAATTATTTGGCATCTGTTGACCGGGTTGGTCCCACATTGTTACATTTCTGGAAACCTCTCCATTTCTGAACATATTTCCCAAGCTAGTTAATGCTAATTAGTCATCTTCTCACCCCTGGAAATGTTTGCAGGTATTGCATTATCGACTTAGTGATTCAGAAACTTCCTTACACCAGTAACATTTTATAAACTAGGAGGAAAATGTGAATGCTGTCAAAAGATGATGGTCATACTTTCACTTTTATGGGAACACTCTCAGTGCAAGTATATCCAGCTAAGCTGTGTGAGTGAGGGGTGCATCACTATGTATGCGTGTGAACATGTATGTGGATGTCTGTAGGAGTAAGGTTGAGGCTACATGAATTTGTGTATGTGTGTGTGTGTGTGTGTGTGTGTGTGTGTGTGTGTGTGTGTGTGTGTGTGTGTGTGTGTGTGTGTGTGTGTGTGTGTGTGTGTGTGTGTCTAGGTGAGTGTGCAAGTCTGTGTGGAGTATTTGTTTGTAGATGAGTGGATGTGAGGGTTTGTGCATCTGCGTGCATGTGTGCAGGGCCAGCCCAAAGCCT
Organism: Protopterus annectens; assembly: GCF_019279795.1. NCBI lineage: Eukaryota > Metazoa > Chordata > Ceratodontiformes > Protopteridae > Protopterus > Protopterus annectens. The sequence continues at coordinate 1,326,014,588 of NC_056743.1, forward strand.
AGTAGAGTAATTGGACACAATAGGGTCCAGCACTTACCAGAAATGTAACTAAAATAACAAAAAAAAATAAAAATATTTGATGACCAAAAAAAGGGTTCTTCTGCTTTAAAAAAACTGTAGAAAATGTTTGCTACAAATGAAACAAGCATCTTGCTCCATTCAACCTACCACACACTGAGCACTTTAGCACTTCAGACATGACCACAGATGCAATACCGGCATTTGGTAATAACTTAAAATTTCACAGACAAATGCAGAATCTACAATCCATGCCACTGAACTGTCCAGAATTTCTCAGAGATTTTTGTCTCATATTTTTGATCTGCTCCTTATAAAATGTGTGATTATCTAGCAAATCATTGAGGACTGAAGTCAGTTAATAATGACAGATATTTCGGTTTCAGATTTCACATCTTTCAGAAAATGCATGCTAATGCAAAACCTGCCATTCTATCCATTTTCTAAGTTTGTATGAGCAATATTTAATATCTGTCCGTGATTTGGGGCCTTTGTTCCCCAGTTATTTTTGGCTTTGCCCAGATTTCTTCCACTAAGAGTTTGAGTATGCCATACTCACACCATTAGCACCTGCCAGATTCAAACCATGACAGATTCATGAGCAAGGGAAAAAAGGTCTTCACCTTGAAGATCAAAGGAAAAATTATAGTCAGTCAATAATGCCAGACTTTAGAGTTTCATACTTCATATTGTTCAGTTTTAGAAAAATGCATGTTGATGGAAAACCTATTTTATTAACCTTTATGTGAATTAAAATACTATTTAAAAAATGTCCCTGGTTTTGAACATTTGTTCCTACTTTATTTTTGCCTTTGTCCAAAATACTTGAGTAAAGAATTTGAGACATATTGTTGTAGCTCCCAAGCAGACATGCACCTAGAGTAGGGCAAAGCGGGCAGCCTTCCCAGATGCACATTATTAGGGTGCTGGAATGGCAGGTGCTGATCATTCAGTAGTGCAGTGCAGCATTCATCTCTGGAATGGCAGGTGCTGATCATTCAGTAGTGCAGTGCAGCATTCATCTCTGGAATGGCAGGTGCTGATCATTCAGTAGTGCAGTGCAGCATTCATCTCTGGAATGGCAGGTGCTGATCATTCAGTAGTGCAGTGCAGCATTCATCTCTGGAATGGCAGGTGCTGATCATTCAGTAGTACAGTGCAGCATTCATCTCTGGAATGGCAGGTGCTGATCATTCAGTAGTGCAGTGCAGCATTCATCTCTGGAATGGCAGGTGCTGATCATTCAGTAGTGCAGTGCAGCATTCATCTCTGGAATGGCATGTGAATTCCGATACCACTTATATTGTCTCAGTTAACAGTCGAAGGGAGCAGATCAGGGAGTGGCACAAGGTTCATACGTAGTTACTAGGTATGCAGTCCAAAAGACCATTAGGAGACTAGCCCAAATAAGAAATAAATGAGTGGTAATTATTAATTATACAGTTATAAGAATACTAAAAATCTAATGCAACATAAAAGGCTAAGAAAAAAGGAAAAAAACAAAGTTTAACTTCACACTGAAATATATGACAGTAAGTAAAAGTCATTTAACTCTGGTGCCTATTTTGCAGGTAGGGTAAACCAAAGGGGTACAGTACAGTACATGCTCTCTGTGTTCTATGCATTCTCTGTATATGCATGCGCGTGTGTGTGCATGTATGTATGTGTGTGTGTGTGTGTGTGTGTGTGTGTGTGTGTGTGTGTGTGTGTGTGTGTGTGTGTGTGTGCTTGTGTATCTGTATATTGGATAGCTCGGACAGAAACCGGCATCATTGCATGCTTCTCCTGCTTAAATGTTGAATGCTGTTCTCTGGTCTTCAAACGGTAACTGCTCATATTAGTGCTTTCAGAGGCTCTGTTCTGTGCCACAAGCAGCAGCAGCAGCTGTGGTAACCCTGCTAATCATCAAGCTAAACCTGGATGGATTAAGCCAGACAGATAGTGATTGTCCACTTAGGGGTTATCCAGAATGATGAAAAGCTGGTGTCACAGGGAAAGCATTGTCTTAGAGAAAGGATGGGAGCCAAACCAAAATAATAATAATAATAATGATAACAATGATAATAATAATAATAATAATAATAATAATAATAATAATAATAATAATAATTACTATTATTATTTTCTAGAAGTCTGACAGCAAAAATGAAAAAAATAATACACAGATTTGCTCTGAGCTACAGCACAACGGCACCACTTATACTGAACCAACTGATATTGCCAGTATCTTGGCAGACAGTTTTAGTGCGAACTTTACTCCCCTCTCACCCCCAAAAGGGCCCATCCACATACCCGAGGAATACCAACTCCCTATTATCACGACTGCACAAGTAGAAACCGCACTGACCAAAGCTAAGAATACAGCTTTCATGGACCAGATAATATACCGGGTTGTGTCCTACATGATCTACAAAAAGAACTAGCACCATACCTGAGTGCCTTGTTCAATTACAACCTCAGTTCTGACTTTGTCCCCACTGAATGGTGCACTGCTACAGTCATCCCACTCCACAAAGGCGTGTGAGTACTGATCCTGGAAACTGCCCCCCCCCCCCCCCCCCATCGGCTTGACGAACCTGATCTGTAAGGCTATGGAACATATTATTACGGATCTTATAAATAAGAATATAGGGAACCTTCAAACCCTGGACCCCACACAGTTTGGGTTTGTGAAAGGTAGATCATGTCTGGTCAGTCTTATAGATTTCTTCGAAGCTGTCATCAGAGCGGAGGATGAAGGCAAGGCTGTCCACACAGCCTACCTCAATCTAGACAAAGCCTTTGACACCATCCCACACTCTGGAATCATTGATAGGCTCACTAATCTGGGCATTAACCCATACATCACTAGATGGGTTGCCAAATGGCTCACTGACAGAACCCTCACAGTGAAAGTACCTGGCTCCAAATCTGACTACTGGGCAGTTACAAGTGGAGTCACACAGGGATTGGTTCTGTGTCCTCTCCTGTTTGGTATCTACTTCTCTGAAGTTCAAGCCAACACCAAGGGACTCTGGTTAATCAAATTTGCGGATGACTGCAAACTGGGAGCTATTATTGATTCTCATGCTGATGTGGATATCCTACAAAAAGGCCTAATGGAAACCAACGACTGCTGTCAAAACCATGGCCTTAGGCTCATTGCCAAAAAATGCATCATCATTCCCTTCGGGAAAAACACAGTGCCCACAAACTACCATATTGAAAGGAACCACCTTAACTCTAAAGGTGTTATAAGGGATCTAGGGACACAGGTAGATAGCAATCTCTCCTTCGACAACCACGTCGCCACTGTAGTTAGGAAGTCCTTCTATGTGGCACATCTCATCACAAAAGGGTTCTCATCCAGGAAAAAAGAAGTCATTATCTCTCTCTACTCAGCCCTCATCAGACCCATTATAGAGTGCAATGCCCCATTTGCCATGTACCTCACTAGACACCTCCAACAACTGGAAAGGCCACAGAAGTTCCTCACAAAGAGGATCTTAGGACTCAAACAAGTGCCTTATGCAGATAGACTTAAAAAACTTAAACTACTCCATCTCATATCATCTACTTAGAGGCGATCTCTGCTTGACATACAGATCCATGTCTGACTCAGTTTTGCTAGACATGCTTCATCTGAAAAAAATCCCAGTCCCTCCGTGCTACTCATTCCAAAGACCCCAACCTTATCACCACATTAAACAGAACCTGCTGGAGGGATATGTTCCTAACCCAGAGACTTCCAATACTCTGGAATAAACTCCCCATTCATGTCAAGCAGAGCACCTCACTGGCCCACTTCAAGAGAAATCTTGATGAGTGGATGGGAAATAGGAAATTCACCCCGGGGATCACTTCAATCGCATTGCTAGATAAGGGCACAGGGAACTAATGTCTGGAAGCCAGATGACTGGGAACACCATTAGGCTAGGCTTGCACTGGCTCCAGGGCCGTTAGCCTAGTACTTACCTATGAACCTATGAACCTATAAAGGGGAAAAGATTAACAAGTCTGCTGAAATCTGAGACTATGTGTCACAAATATGACATGGTTAACTTGCTTTGCATCATAGGGCATACATGAAAATCTAAGAGATGTAATCAGTTACTAGATGACAGCAGAGTCACAGTATTACCCAATAATATCACTATATCTTGACCAAACATGTAAAAATATAAATAGAAATGAGACATTTCTATTAGTAGTAAGATACTGTGGGACTGTATGTTACTGTGTAGTATCATTCCTTGAGGATGTGAAAACACTTGTTTTGCCTTGAACTTTGACACTTCTTAGGAATGATTTTAAACAGACAATAACATCAGTCTGTCATGTTGTCTGTTATTGCTTAACTAAACACTGACAGTTACATCTGGCAATTTCTCAGTAGTATTTCAGAAGGGGAAATGTTTAATCATTCTATCTAAAATGTTGTCACAATGTAAAAAGTCAGTCAAGTTCCGCCATAAAAACAGTTAGTAAACAAGAATATTTTCCAGATTGGAATTCTTCATTGTTTTGTATACATTATATAAAAATACTATTAAGTCATTCAAACTGTACGACTGAAATAGGAATATGCAGTTTACAGATCCACAAGGTGCAATTTGCTTAACCCTAAGATACCATCCTTGTTTTATTTGTGAGTGCAGAAGGTGCATATACAGTGGCTACAGAAAAAGGAAAGGATGCCACACTCAATGAGCTATGTTTCATCCAGCACACTTCACTGAATCAAGAAATAAACAAAAGTCCCAGCGCCAGTGCAAAGAGCAAGTATCCATTAATGGGAGGAGGCTACACCCTACCCTGAAGTCCAGTCACTGCATGCTGGTATTAACACTACTCTAATCTTAAGAACATGTGTTTTTAGAGGGGGAGGAAGATTTTCATCTGCCAAAGAGTACTTACATTTTGTACACCAAGATTTTGCTTGATCCTAATTTGGGAGAAATGGGGTCAGCACTGCTTATCAGTGACTTTCGATTCCATCATCTTAACAGATGATCAGCATTGATACTCATTTATTTGGCTTCCATCTTGTTGACTTTAGCAAGCACTTGAATTGTTTTGCATATTTCCTGGCTATTACTTACTCCAGTTGCAGTATCTGCCAAAAAATAAAAGGGAAAAAAGGTGCAGCTAATATTTCTTTGTTTCTTCTTTCGACTGATAGAGATTAGCTTTGTGAAAATTATTTAAATATTTAAAATATTACTACACCAATATGTCTGCTGCACTACAAACCCCATCTGTGATACCAACTTCATTTATACCATGTTTTCTGATTTCATTTTATTGCACTAGCCATTTAGAACTCAAACACAGCCACTTCTGCATATGTACCTACAGTTGCGGTTTAAGTCATCTTAGAAATATGCAATTGTCAAATCATTAACAAGTGCAGTTGACCTAGAATTCCACTGCTGCTGGGAAGAGTGATGTAGCAACACAGATACAAATCACTAAGACAATATTAATAAAGGATGAGCTAGGAAGGGATGCTGGGAAAGGAGAGAATGTGGATAAGATGTCAAGGTTGCAGAGCAACAATAGGTTCACAGAAATTTAGAAAGGAGCACGTTGGGTCGGGGTTGTGGAAGGCTGTATTTGCTTGGTACAATCAGGTGGCTGTGGGGAATACCGAGCACAAGCAAGACTAGTAAATGGACATGTTAATAGTGTTGTGCAAAGCACAGTACAAGCAGGTGCATTTCAAGAGTGCTGCAGAGCTCTACCAGGAGATGGGGTTTCTCTTGATGCCCCCCCCCCCCCCCCCCAGGGGCCAGGAAGAGAGCAGCAATGCAGGAAGACTTTAAAAATAAGGGACAGTGCACTCAGAGTAGGTGGGAGAAGAGGCAACAGCAATATAAACAGGAGGACATAAATCTAAAGGGAAATGCCTCTACAGAAGGATCCAGGAAGATAAAGGAACTGAAAACATGGCAGGTAAGGTTGCCAAAGGGTTAACACAGCATTTAGCAGGATAGCAGAGCTGTTAGAAAAACAAGAGCACTTCCTATGATGATGAAGACAGGAAGTAAAGTCTCAGTGTTTTGGAAGGGTAAGGACACAGACAGGGTAAGGACACAAGGAAGGGGCCCAGAAGTGATGACATACAGCGATCATAAGACAAAAGTAATAAATAAAAGAAAAAGAATGAAAGTACAGCTGTGTATGTAAACTTACTATTATAGTATATGTTTGAATGATCACTGCTGTAGTAGCCTAAACTATATGGATTATATTGTGCATCGGATAAAACAACTGGCCAGCTTCCACAGCTTCAGGACACTTTCTACTCACTCAAACTGGTAGTCAGCTTGAGCTGAGATGACTAAAATACAGGTGTGGGCATCAGGCCCTTCAGAGCTTTCATGACAACTGGGAGAAGGAGGGAGACTGAGCTCTGAGATGACACTGTTAGGAACAACATAAATCAAAAGCCAACACCCTGGCATAAAAAAAACGCACACAAAAATATAGGGGGTGTGGAGGGAGGGAGTGGCGACTGCAGCAGTGATCATTCGAATGTCTACTGTTATGGTAATTTTACTTACACAACTGTACTATATTCTTCATATTCATCACTGATGAATTAGCCTTAGCTATACGGGTAGATTGTGCTGGCTCAGAACAATTGGGAGGCATACCTCTCAACTGTACAGATTTTCATAGACTGTCTAGATTTTTGCCTAATATTTTTGGCCTGCTCCTCATAAAAATCATTGATGTTGAAGTAAAAAAATGATGACAGACGTTTGCGTTACAGACTTTATACACTTCAGAAATTCAAGCTAATGCAAAATCTGTTATTCTAGCAACTTTCTGTTTGTAAGAGCAACATTTAAAAATTGTCCCTGTTTTTGGGCCTTTGCCCTCCCAAATTATATATGTCTTTGTCCATATTTCTCAGTCTTAGAGGTTGAGAGGCATGTTGGGAGGTAGACGTAAAAGGGTCCAAGAGCTCCTGAAGAATGGTCCTAGTAAAGTCTGGCCTAGAAATGGAGAAGGAATCTAGCTTGTAGTGCTTTGTAAAAGTACATTCAGAGGACCAAGTTGCTGCTTCTAGAATACTTCTAGAGGCCAGTCCTTTACAACCCTTTACAAAAAGCCATATATGAAGCCAAGGTTCTGCTAGAGTGGGCCTTTACTCTGCTTGGAATAGTTTTGTTATAGTGAGTATAACAAAAGTTAATAGCCTGAGACGACCACTTGAAAATAGTCTGTTTTGACACGGATTGCTTCTTCTTACCTTTACAAGAAATGAACAACTGATTGGAAGGGTCTATATTATATAATCAAACTTTCAAAACTTCGAATCCAATATGTTCGACAACATATGATCAAAGTTCAAAAGTTTGAATATATAATAAAAAACAAAAAAAAACTTACCTTAACAGTGCAGGCAGGGGGGCAAGCCCCCCTGCACCCCCACACCCCCTTACTTAAATATACCAACTCCGAAATTGCACTTCAGTGTAGAAAAGGGGAATTTTCCCATTTTGCACTGAATGGCGCCATTATGCTTAACCTTCGAACACTTGAAATGTCGTTCATATGGTGTCGACCATATGATGTTCGACATTTCAATCATTCGAGGTTCTAATAGGAACCTGATTGGAAGTTCTGAAAGAGTTTGTTCTGTCAAGATAGAGCTTGAGTTGTCTGTGAACATTCAAGATATGAAACATTTTTCTCCCTCATTTTTAGGATCGGGGAAGAACACAGAGAGATGGATAGTGTGGCTTAAAATAAAGTTGGATACTATCTTAGCCATAAAAGAAGAATTAGTTCTCGAATAAATCCTGTCTCTGTAGAAAATTAATAAGGTTGGCCCACCATAAGAATTTGCAATTCAGATACTCCTCTTGAAGAGGTCAGAGCAACCAATAAAACAGTTTTCCATATTAAAAACATCAAGTCAGCCAGCTGACCTGGTGCAAATGGAATAAATGTTAGCATCTTTAACACAAAATTAAAGTCTCAAGAAGGAGCCACAATTTTTCTTGGAGGTCTCTTATGCAATACCCCTTTCAAAAGCATTTTGACATGAAAACGTCTTTAATGCGGGGATCCATGGGCAGACATGCTAAAACGGCTGACAAATGAACCTTGATAGAGGATTAAGACAGATTATAGAAAAGTAACTCACACAACTCTAGCCCTGAATGGGTGCTGGCTATGTTGTTGGCAGCAACTAGAAAGCCTTTTCCATTTGCTTATATATGACTCTCTAGTAGTAGGTTTCCTTACCTCCATTAGTATCTGCTGCACATCCTCAGTAAACAGGTGTTTAAAAGGTACTAAAACCCTATCATCCAGGCAGTCAGTTGAAGTTATTTGGGGTTGGGATATATAGAACACTCCTCTATTTATGTAAGAAGATACAGACTATGAGGAAGCCTGTAGTAATTGCCCCTGGCCACTTCCAAAAGAAGGGAGAACCATTGTTGCCTGGGCCAGAAGGAAGTGACCACAATGTTCTTGGGGGATTCCTTCTGAAACTTCAGAAGTACCCCAGATATCTGTAGAAAGGGTGGAACAGCATATATGAGCATTTCTATCCAAGAAAAGGAAATTGCCTCTGTCTTCCAGGCTTTGTTGTATGGAGTCCCAGAGCAGAATTTTGCCAGTTGACTGCTCAGACAGGAGACAAAAATGTCTGCTTGAGGAACTTGCCACAAATGGATCAAATCTTAGAAGACCCCCAAACTACTTTCCATTCGTGGGGGTCTGCCCTTGTCCTGTTCAGTTTGTCTGCCACACATTTTTGCTCTGATGGAATATAGCATGCCTGTAGACTGAGATTTTTCTGTAAACTTATATCCTGTGCTAACATGGCTAGTCTACATGGGGGGGGGGGGGGGGGTAAGGCCTGGTTCCTCCTTAGTTGTTCATGTACCACATCACTGTGGTATTGTCTGTAACAACTTGAAGAGGTCCTGGGACCAAAGGTGATTCAGAGAGTTGAGAACTTTGATAAGAGCAAGTATCTCTTTTATATTCATGCGCTTGTGTCTGTCTTTGTTAAACAAGATACCTTGTACTTTTATCTCCTTTGACACTGCTCCCCAAGCAAAGTCTGAGGCATCTGTGGTGACTGACTGCTTTGGAGCACGAGGGAAGAGGGGAGACCTGGACTCAGGGATATTTCACGTCTCCACCAAGTGATTTCTCTTCTGAGAAATCCCAGAACTGGAAACTGAAAAGATAACTGATGTTAGAGCTGGGACTAAACATACATCAGATACCATTGTAACTTTCGCGTGTGGAATCTTACCAGGGGTATCATGAAAATCACAGATGCCATGAGACCTAGAATCCTAAGGTATTCCCTTGCATTTCTTACATCTTCTGGGAGGTTCTGAGAACACAGCCAGGCAAATCTCCTCAGCATAGTACCAGTGGTAACAGCCTTGCATGTAATATCTAGAGTCATAAACACACTTTAAACAGTGAGTTGTGACCTGAAAATTTGAACACATTAAACCACACAAAGCAGATTTTTCCACACGAGGGAACTGCAGATAAAACATTCCTCATATTTTCACAATTAGTTAGAATAAACTTTAACATATGCACCTAACAATTAAAAATTCTAAAAATTGAAGTTGCAGAAGCATATACTTTTTCCCAAACAAATTTTATGAGGGACAGACCAAAATCATAAGGAAAAAATCTGAACATAATGCAAAAATATGTACAAGTGAGAGGTATTCCAGTGAAACAGGTGCAGGAGAAGATACTTTTAGTTTTCTGTTTCATTTTGCTAGGAAAGTGAGGCAAACAGGATTATTAATGGCAACAACAGCTTCTGGGATGGGCACAACATTCTGGCTAATCAGGTGCATTTTCCCTGACTCTTCTCTCAAAATCAACAAGAGTGGCTTTCCCTTGCCCACTAAAGGGACCCCAACAGCTAAAAAAAGATGTGGTGAACCCCTGCTTGAATTGTGGCTGCATGCACAACAGCAGACGGATATGGTGGGAAAACGATGAGCGGTCTGAGGAACCAGATTTGGTCACAGCAGAGTCGTCCACTGGCTGAGGCAAATTGTTACCCTGCTATAGTGACAAAAGCTATTTAGTAAACTTCTTCTTTCTGTGGCTTGAAGAAGGACTAAATGTGGGACCGGTAGTTTGTTCCATGGTCAAGCCAAAAATGCTGCTTCTTTCTTGGGGAAACTTAAAAACACAAGCTGGTAAAATTGAAAAAGTATTAAAAAGTCACTTTTTATCCAGTAGAAAAATATAAAAAGAACTCTAGTACACTTTACCAGCCCCAAAAAGTAATATGAAAACAGTTTTTACACAGAAAAAGCAGTTTTAGAATGTTTAAATTGACTTGTAAACTATCAGAAACAAAAGCGTGCTCACGTTTAAAAATACAGTAAAGTCATGTGACAGTCAATAAAAATGTACTTTCCCACACAGGAATTTAAACCTTAAAAAATATATTTGGAAAGTCTTCCTCAAAGGGAATTTATCTTTCAGCAATGCAACAACACAAGCCAACTTTTGATCCTCGAAAGCCCGAGCAGGAATGTTGTCTTCAGTGGGAGGAAAGCTCTGAAGGGCTTGCTGATCAAACCAGTGTTTCAGTAACCTCACCTCAAGCAGACCTACAGTTTAAGTACATGGAAGGTACCCTGAAACTTTGACAACTGTCTGGCTGTTATTTCTTGTGTAGGATTTAATGCATACAGCTTAGTCTACTATAGTAGTGATCGATATGAACATGTATGTGTTGAATGGGCAGCTTCTGCACAGACACACACAGACACACACACACACACACACACACACACACACACATATATATATATATATATATATATATATATATATATATATATATATATATATATATATAGTTAGCAATTATAGATAATGTTAGATGTGAGTGTGAAAGAGATGTTTTCTTGGGATGGATACTGCCTTAAATCTCCCAGCAGTTTGAAAATAATGGGGTAAGTGCCACATGATTGAGCACTTGGAAGGAAGGCCTCTACCTACTGGTGAGGTGGCACAGCACAAAGCAACAGAGGTGGGGGAACTCTGCAGACAGGTAGGCACCAGGAAGGTAGGCAGCAGAGTGCCTTTTCTGTTTAACTTCCACTGTCATATGCAAGTAGAGAATGGAGTATGAGACATACAATCTACTGAGTGAAAGTGGAAATGGTGCTATGAGAATGCAATAGTGAGAATAGTGAATAGTGAAAGGAAACTACAATGAAAGATCAAAAGCTCTTCACCAGGGAACATTTGCATGCAAGTCTGAATGGGAAACAATATATCAAGGGTGAAAACAAAGTGTTCCTCTAAGTTATATTTAAATAGAAATGGTGTGGAAGTATATTATCACTACTTCAAGCGTGGAGAGAATTCAAGGAGCACAAAAGGAATGTACCAGAACAGGAAGCATTAAGAGACGAAACATGAAAACAGTAAAAAGGGGGTGATGCTATACTATTGTATAACTATGTAAAATCATGAATTAGCGGGACATTATATTTGGAAAAGAAGCTGTAATTACAGAAATCATAACAGACTGGCAACAGTGGGAAAGGACCTGAACATAGTGATGCCACAATGCAGGATGTACAGAAGGGAGAGACCAGTAAAGCAAGCAGGTGTAGCAATGTATATTCAGTCTGGATAAAATGCACAGTGAAAGGACTGATAATGGTGAGAAAAGGAAGGGCATATTAGAAAGACTCGAGAGATGAGTAGTAGAAGATGGTTATTGGAAAACTAAGCTGTACGTACCGCCAGATGCAAGAAAGAAGGATGACCACAGGTCAAAGCCGCAATAAGTGGATAGGTAAAAAGCAGGTGACAGAACTGGGAGACCTGTATTTTCCAGACATTAAATAGCAGATGCCCTCATCTAGGCTAAGGAGCAACAAGGAACCAATTGATGTTTTGATTAAAGTTGATCTTGAATAAAGAATGAAGAGCCCCCAGTCAGGGAGAAGAATCAGGAATCAGGCAGCTATTTATTTACTTACTTACTTATTATATGTTTTAAGCAGAGCAAAGACGTATTGAGAACCTATTTCAGCCATTGCATAGAAACACAATAAGATAAAGAGTTTGGCATGACAGTCACTGATCAGAAGTGATAACACCACAGTGTGAATCACTACCCTAAACAAATACTGGGGTATTCCATACACAAAAACATTTGGGAATACAGGATGGTTGACTTCAATCTGTCGGCAAACACAGTCACAAATACTACTCAAAGGTGGTAGCAGTGAAGGGAAAACTGAGGTTGCATTAAAAGCAAGGCAAGAAAAAGAAAGTTTTATTCCAGGACATGAAAATACTTAGGATGTTAATATGATCTGGCTAAAGAGAGAGAATTCATTTTCCATTTCACTTGAAATGGAAAGGCTCGTGGGATGACTTGTTATCAATATGTCAACATCATATGTTCAGTTATCAGTTTACTCAGTTACCTGATTGTTTCCAGCCCCCTCATAAGAGCTACTAACAGGGTCTCTACCCGCTTCGCTCCCCACCCTGCCCCCATTCACTCCCGCCCCCAGTGGTCCTACCTTTATTACACTCACAAACCCCTCCCATCTTTCCAATAGCCAATCACAGCACTACCCCAACACTACCTCCTCCATCTTCCCACTACTATCACATGCCCTCAACTAACATGTACAAGCATACCTTACCTATGCTCAGTGCATGCACTCTCCTTACATATCTTACATCCTACCAAAGCTCCATCATTCCCCCACTCAGCCACTACCACTGTACTACTACTCACACCACCGCTCATGTCTCACCCTCACTCAGCTCCCCTCCCACCAACTCAAGAACCATCCCTATGCACCCCCACATATTCTACCAACTATATTACTGAAACATAAATCATCCCTACAACTTAACATAGTAACCCTCCCACCATAACTATTACCCACAGATCACAATCATAAAGTTTCCCTAATAAACAAACACATTCAAAAACTGAGAAAACTAATAACCTCATGCATATCAAAACTAGACCTAAGTGGAGCCATCTCCAACCCCAATTCTCATAATCAGACTAGAAACCATAACTTCTCCCATATCACAGCCAATAGAAAGCCAAGTGACTTCCTTCTACTAAGCCTAAATATTAGAAGTATATCCAACAAAGTCCATGAACTCCATGCCACCATAGACTTGTACTCCCCAGATATAGTCATCCTGACAGAAACCTGGCTAAAACCTCACATTACCAGTGAGCAAATACTCCCTACCGGTTACAGCATACTAAGAGTAGACCGGCTAAACAAGAAAGGAGGCATTGTAGCTATAATATTTAAACAGCATCTAAACATCCAGATCTTAAAATCATCAGCTCCACAAATAGGCAATGAAGAAATAATATATACCAACCTCAAAAATAAACCTAAACAAAACCATCAACATAACTGGATGCTACTTCCCACCTGGCCAAAACATCCCTCCAGTAGAAAACCTCAGCTGGCCTACCCACCATCTCCCCCAAGAAACTATAATTTTAGGTGATTTCAAAATTGACTGGCAATCCTGTTCTGGCAACCATCCAACCCATCATGTAAACCTTCATGGTTTCACCCAACTAGTCCAGTCGCCAACCAGGATAATTAAAAACTCCAGCAAGCACACTACCCTGGACTGGATACTAGTCAGTAAGAGCCCCCAGTCATATATAACAGGCTGCTTATCAGATAGCCTCAGTGATCACTCCCCGACATTCCTACTCAAAAAATACCTATACCAAGCTAAACCTGTCATCTACCATCAAATACATAAAAAACTAAACTTTAACCCATTCACATTCATCTTATCCCTCAAAGATTGTAACTAGCATCCTCTAAAGTACCTCAGTCTTGATGACGCAGTTGAATTTTTTAATACTACCTTCCTGAGCATCCTTAATTACCATGCCCCCATAAGACTTTCCAGAACCAAAGCACAACCCTCCCCATGGCTACAGAAAAACACTAAGTCAGAAATGAAAAACAGGGATAAAGCCTGGGAGCACTGGTGCAAAACCAAAACCCCTTCAACTAGACAGAAATTTCTAGAACTACGCTATAGAATCAAAAAGCTAATAAAACAGGCCAAATTCCAATACTACCAGTCTGCCCTAGACTCCTCCCAACACAGCCCCAAACAATTCTGGTCCTCCATAAACTCCATCCTCCACCCAGGTAAAGTCAGTACCCCTCCTCCTAACATCCCTCACAAAATATTGCTACCTCATTCAAAACACACTTCACACAAAACATACTATCACTAGCTAAACAACACAACCCCCCTCCCCTCCAACCCACACCTTCAACTAGTAATCTCCCCACTGCCTTCTCTTTTTTTCCTGTACCTACCTCCAACATAAAAAAACTCTTAACTAAACTTAAGCCCACCAAATTAGCAGCAGACAACCTCCCAACTGAATACCTACAAATCGCAGCTGATGTTCTGGCCTACCCAGTATTCATCTTGATTAACCGATCTCTGTCAGAAAGTTACGTTCCCACACTGTGGAAAGTATCACATATAATTCCCCTCCACAAAGGCGGCACCTCCACAGAACTAACCAATTACCGCCCCATAGCTATTCTCTCTCCACTCTGCAAAATATTAGAGAGATGCATACACTCTCAGGTCTCAGACTACCTCCTTACTAACAATCTCCTTTCCAGTATTCAGCATGGTTTCTGACCAAACCATAGCACCACCACTGCCTTACTCTCCTTTACTAACACTATCCTTCAGCATAAAAACAATGGCTATCTCTCCTCTGCTACTTTCCTAGACCTATCTAAAGCATTTGACATGGTCCCACACAAACAAATCATCTCTGTCCTCAATAACCTATCCTTCTCTCAATCAGTCACCAACTGGTTTCAGAGTTACCTGTCTGACCGCCAACAATCCATTGTATGGCAGAATGACATGTCTCCCCAACTACCTGTCTCCATAGGGGTTCCCCAAGGATCCATCCTTGGACCCCTACTCTTCTCTGTTTTCACCAATAATCTAGCCTCTGCCACCAAACATGGCACACTCATACAATACACAGATGACTCAACCATCATTTGCTCAGCCCAGTCCCTACTCAAACTGCAAAATGTCACACAGGAAGCCTTTTCCTCTATTGAACTTGGTTATCCGATGCCCAGTTAATACTCAACCCAAACAAAACTAAACTACTCATCTTCCAACCCACCAAACATACTTAAAACAACTCTCTCTTTAACATCACAGCAAAAGACAACACCACTATATACCCAACTGAACACACCAAATTGCTAGGAGTGAAAATAGACAATAAACTAAAATTTGACATTCACATATCCGTGACCATAAAAAAAGTCCACAAAAAACTAGGAGCGTTATACAGAAATAAGCAACTTCTCACCAAAGCAGCAAAGATTTCAATAGCAAATTCCCACTGTATGCCTCTCCAATATATACCAACCTAAGGCAATGCGATCTAAACAAGCTAGAGACCTGCTACAACAAAATCGCCAAATTCGCCACAGGGGCATCCTACCATAGTCACCACTGTCTCTCACTTGCTGAACTGGGCTGGCTTGAACTCCCTCACCTCCTTCAGTGGTATCAACTCTCACTCGCCCACAAACTAGTAAACCATCCACTAAATGTCCCATCTCTCCAGAATCTACTCCAACCCTATCGCACCACCAGACCATTAAGATCCATCAACAAAAATCACTTGCAGATCACTAAAGCCAATAACTCTGCTGGTGAAGCACTATTCTCTTGCACCATAGCCAAATTATGGAACTCCCTCCCACCCACAATTACCTCCGTACCATCATTCACCCACTTCAAAACTTTACTAAAAGTGCACCTAAAAACATGCTGGCTATGCCCTTGCAACTCCCACTCTAATATCAACCACCCCATCCAATCACTACCTTTCTTTCCACTCCACTGACTACCTTGATTATAGCAAGCTCAGATGCTCATAAGCCTAGTACTTATTATACAGCAGGAACTTCTTATTGTAACATTTGTTAATGTTTGTTATGTACTTTGCAGATAAAGATTCTAGTTGTCTACTGATGTATTATGTTCTTCATCTGTAAATATGTTTGTAATTAATTGCTATGTTAATCAAATTGTTAATCGCTATGTAATCCAATGTAACTACTGTCTGTTTATTTTAACTGTGGAGCTTTTCTCCCCGGGCCTCCGCTGAAAATGGACCTACGTCCAGTCAGACACTCCCGGTCAACAAATGCAAATAAATAAATAAATAAATAGAAAAAATGATCACCACAGGCTATAGTGAAGGTACTTGCAGAAGTTTTTTTTTTTTTTTTTTGAAATTTCACATTAAATAGAAATGCGTCAGAGTGTTACTCAAACAAGGGGTGTTATCTGTAGACAAGATAATTGCTGCTCCAAATAAAATTAAAAACTTATGTTTGATGGGTCCAGACAGCATAACAAACAAAACTTTTGCTAAACTCCTTTCAATCATTTTAAACAAAATATTACCATTAAGACATGTCTGTGACCTATTGCAAACAGGCAGAAGTAATACAAATTCACAAGGAGGAGGCATGTCAGATGCAAACAATTTTAGACTAATTAGCTTCACTGATGTTCTGTGTAAAATCACAGAGAAAGTCATAGTGGAAATTACATAAAATGACAAAGGAGACCCACTTCTGTTACATGTGAAACAGTATGAGCACAGTAAGCGGCAAGCTTGAGTTTTGAATTTTGTGATATTCCTTGAAGAAGTAAAAGCAGCACTTAAGTGATGGGCTGACACTGCATTCAGGTTACCTTGATCTAGCGAAGGCATTTGACACTATTGCACATAAGGGAATACTTGTCAAATTAAAAACACTGAGGCCACGATTCATAGATAAATGCTGCACTAGTGCTAAATCTCAAGGAGGTCACTGCACAAACAGCCACACCACTAATCAGACATGTACAAGGCAGTGAATAACACAGGCATATCAAGCAAAGAGCAACATAAGAAAAGAGAGGTGTAGTTATACCAGGATAACTGCATAAGAAAAGAGAGGTGTAGTCATACAAGCATAACTGCATATGAAAAGAGAGGTTTAGACATACCAGGATAGCTGCACAAGAAAAGAGAGGTGTAGTCATACAAGGATAACTGCATAAGAAAAGAGAGGTTTAGACATACCAGGATAGCTGCATAAGAAAAGAGAGGTGCAGTCATACCAGGATAACTGCATAAGAAAAGAGAGATGTAGTCATACCAGGATAGCTGCACAAGAAAAGAGAGGTGCAGTCATACAAGGATAACTGCATAAGAAAAGAGAGGTGTAGTCATACCAGGATAGCTGCATAAGAACAGAGAGGTGTAATCTTACAAGGATAACTGCATAAGAAAAGAGAGGTTTAGTCATACTAGGGTAGCTGCATAAAAAAGAGAGGTGCAGCCATACCAGGATAACTGCAAAAGAAAACTGAGGTGTAGTCCTACCAGGATAGCTGCATAAGAAAAGAGAGTTGCAGTCCTACCAGGATATCTGTATACGAAAAGACAGGTGTAGTTATACCAGTATAACTGTGTAAGAAAAGATAGATGCAGTCATACAAGGATAACTGTGTAAGAAAAGAGAGGTGTAGTCATACCAGGATAACTGCGTACCACCCTTCTCAGGCACATCATCTCAACCTCTTCTAGCATCCTCAGCTGCACTGCCATTACTGCCCAGGTTTCTGTACCATACAGTAGTACTGGTCACATCACTGTTTTGTACACCTTACATTTCAGCTTCTTTGACATTCTTCTGTCACATGCTACTCCTTACACTCTGATTCTAGCTTTGACCTCCTCATTCAGATTACCCTTCTTCTCAACTACCCCTCCCAGATTCTCAAAGCTGTTAAACCTTTTCACTATTTTCCCTTCTATCTCAGTTTTTAGCTTTTTCTGAAAGTCATCATTTGCTGCCATGACAACTGTCTCATCTGTATATAGTTTCATCCCATGTGCCTTTAGTTTTGGATTCTATTCCTGTATCTTTTGCTGAAGCTCTTCTCAGAGTCTGCCTGTAGTACCACACCATCTGCATACAGAAACTTTGTTGATCTGTCCCCTCTGATTTGTTTGCTAATGTAGTCCATAACCAATGTGATCAGCAGTGGGCTCAGAGCCAAACCCTGGTGCCTACCCACTCCCACTGGGAACCCCTCTGTTAGATTAAACACTGTTTGAACTTGAGTCATTGGATCCTTGTACATAGCTTGCACTAATTCTACCAATGTTTCTGGGACTTCGAGCCACCACAGTAATGCCTAAATCATCTTTCTTGGGACCTTGTTATATGCTTTCTTCAAGTCTAGGAATGTCCATTTAGACTCTTTCCTCATCTCTATCTTCTTCTCAACTATGTCTCATTGCAAACATCAGGTCAGTTGTGCTAACATCTTGATCTGAATCTGAACTGCTCATCTTCCATCTTACTAACTACTACTCTGTGTATCAATTTATCAGTCACCCTCTCCAGAATTTTCATGCAATGTGACAGGGGTTTGATAGCTCTGTACTGCCAATGGCTGTAAATGTCCCCTTTGGTTTTGAACACTGGCACTAGTATGCTTATTCACCAGTCATCTGGGATATGCCTTTCTCTCCACACTGTTATGAGTACCCCCAGGAGCCATTTCTCCTCTGTCTCCCAGCATCTTTATCATATCTGCTGTGAACTCATCTGATCCTGCTGCTTTCCCTGACCATCTTAATTAGTGCTATTCCTACTTCTTCTATGGTGGACTCCTCCTCTTCTCTTATCGTAGGCTGTGTCTGGGGCAGTACAGCATCTGTAGGGGTTTCTTCATTTAGAAGCTACAGAAAGTGCTCCTTCCATCTGCCTTTGATGTCCTATGTACTAGTGAGAAGGTCATTGCTGACATCTATGTGAAGTGTCTCTGACTATCTTCGTTATCTTTCTATCTTTGCCTTACAACCTGATATAGTTTTGTTGTTCCATCTACTGATTTACTTTCCAAAAGTTGGTAGACTAGCTCTGATACCTTGTTTTTTTCTATTGCATCTGCTCTCTTAGCCTCTTCGTTAACCAGCCAGTATTCCTTCCTAATGTGATTCGTCCTTTCTATCTCCCACTTTTTCCTCCAATTCATTCTTTTGATGACTTCCAGGACTTCTGCATTCCACCATCAGCTTTCCATATGTACCTTAATTCTGTACCTGGCTTGGCCATATATTTGTTCTATAGTCCTCAAACATACTATTTTGAGACTCTGCCATTCTTTTTCAACTCCATCTACTTCCTCTTCTTCCTGAGGTGCTAGAACCCTGAGTAATTTCTTGAAGTGTTGTGCTTTCTCTCCAGTCAACTTCCAGGTATTCAGCTTGGTCTCTGTTGACCTTAGAGCCTTCTCTGACCACTGCTTGTAGCTGACTGTGGCAATCAGTGGTTTATGCCGTGGGCTGACTGTTTCACTGGGGATGACTTTGCAATTGCTAATTCTACCCCAGTGCCCTTTCCTTACTAGGAAGAAGTCTACCTAAGCTGCATCTTGGCCACTTTTGTATGTTCATAGATTCATAGGGGGTTACTAGGCTAGCAGTGCTAGAACCCTTACAGTCCTAGCTATTTTAATCCCGAGTTGCCTCAATTGTCCTTGGTTAGATGGGCATAATTTGTAACGAGTCTATGATAAACTCTGACTACTCCTGCCCATGAAGGAGATGGGTGCCACTCCCAGAGGTGAATCTGTGGTCTCCCATCCATTTGTCCAGGATGCACTTGAATAGGGTCAGTGAGGAGCTCTGCTTCACAAAAATTGGAAGTTTATTCCAGGGTAGCATCAATCTCTGGGAGATATATCTACCTCTCCAGCATGTTCTGTTAATGTTACAGGCTAGGTTAAGATCTTTAGAGCGAGTGACTCTTGTGCCATTTTCTTGCAGATATGCAGCACTTCCATCAGGGCAGGGTCAGAGAGTGCCCTGTGGGCTAGGCACAAGTCACCTCTCAGCAGCTTATACAATACAGGGTACAGTCATATGGCTTTCAGTCTATCCATGTAAGTCATAGGTTGGAGGCCCTATATTTTCTTGGTGAGAAACTAATGTGGTCTCTCCAGCTACTGCAGGTGTCTGCTGAGGTACATGCAGAAGGGAGCATTGTACTCTATTAATGGTCTAATGTGGGTCAAGTACAGTGGAATTATAACATCCTTAGACCTGGAGGCAAGGCCTTACTTATGAATGTGCAACATAGGAGGCTTTCCTTACCAGTGCGGAAACTTGGTGGCCAAAGTTCAGATTGCCATCTACCTGTGTTCCCAGAACTCCTACCACTGGGTTTGAACTTGGGAGGATGCTGTCAATATTGTAATAAGCTGGGAATTCTGCTTCACCATAGGGGATAATAATGCACTTTTTTGTGTTTAGTTTTAGACCATGGCTTTGGTACCAGTCATTTGTCTATGTTAGCCCCTCCAGTAATATGTTAACAGTGTTGGGGGACTCGATGATTGCATCCAATTTGCAATCATCAGCAAACTTGGTAAGCCAAAGGCCATCTACTTTAGCCTAGACTTTCAAGAAATAGATTCTAAACAGTAAAGGGCTTAGCACAGATCTTATGGTACGCCAGTGGTGACAGGTCTACTGGTAGAGGTGGAGTCACCACCTTTGACGGTATATGTTCTGTTGGTGAGCCATTTGGCTACCCATCTTGTGATGCAAAGATTAATCCCTGGCTGGGAGAGTTTCAGAATGATAGAGTGGGGGACTGTGTCAAAAACCTTGGCTAGGTCAAGATAGACAGTATGCACTCTCTTATCTTCATCCAGGGTTTTGGTGACTTTCTTGAAGATGTCTACTAAAGCCAAACTGAGTTGGGTCTAGAGTTTGAAGGTCATCTATGTCCTTGTTGATAAGGTCCAGAATGATTCTTTTCATGGCCTTGCAGATGAGGATGGTTAGACTTATGGGTCTATAGTTCCCAGGATCGCTTGGTGGCTACCCTTTATGCACGGGGATTACTGTTGCTATTCTCCACTCTGCTAGAACAAAACCGGCTCTCAGGCTATGGTTAAAGAGAATACCAAGTGGGTCTGCTAGGTCCTGTTTTATAGGTTCATAGGTGTGTACTAGGCTAATGCACCTGGAGCCTTTACAAGCCTAGCCCATAGAAGTGCCCTGGCATCATGCCATCTGACGTTAGTTCCCAATGCCTCTATCAAATAGAGCCACTGGAGTGATCCCTGGGGTGAACTTTCTATTACCCATCCACTCATCAAGATTTCTCTTGAAGAGGGTCAGCGAGGTACTCTGCTTGACATGTATGGGAAATCTATTCCAGAGCATGGGCAGTCTCTGGGTGAGGAACCTGTCCCTCCAGCATGTTCTGTTGATTGTGATAATAAGGTTGAAGTCTCTGGAGTGTGTGGTGCGGAGAGACTGGGATTTCCTTAGATATATCATTTCTAGCAGAGCTGGTTCAGACATGGCATTGTAAGTCAAGCAGAGATCACCTCTAAGTAGGCAATATGAGACAGAGAATAGCTGGAGTCTTTTGAGTCTCTCCATGTAGGACGTGTGTTTAATGCCAAGGATCCTCTTCATGAGGTACTTCTGTGGCCTCTCCAGCTGTTGCAGGTGTCTAGTGAGGTACATGCCAAATGGGGCATTATACTCGATGATTGGTCTAATGAAGGAAGAGAAGAGAGAGAGACAATGACCTCTTTCTTCCTGGATGCAAAACTCTTGGTAATGAGATGTGCCACACAGAAGGACTTTCTGAACATAGTGGCAATGTGGTGGTCGAAGGAGAGGTTGCGGTCAACCTGCATCCCCAGATCACTTATAATGCCTTCAATGTTCAGTGGTCTCCCATCTATGTCTTAATTAGTGGGGAACTGAGTTTTTACCAAAGGGGATGATGACGCATTTTAGGCGTTAAGCTTAAGGCCATGGTTTCGACACCAGTCATTGGTCTCGGTGAGGCCTTTCTGTAGGATGTCTGCATCACTTGGGGAGTTAATAATGGCTCCTAGCTTGCAGTCATCTGCAAACTTGGTCAGCCAAAGTCCCTTTGTGTTGGCCTGGACTTCTGAGAAGTAGATGCTGAACAGGAGAGGACCCAGGACAGACCCCTCTGGGACTCCACTTGTGACTGGTCAGCAGTCTGACTTGGAGTCTGCTACTTTCACACTGTGTGTTCTATCTGTGAGTCAGTTTGCAACCCACTTAGTGATATAGGGGTTGATGACTAGTTTGGTGAGTTTATCAATAGTTCCTGAGTGAGGAATGGTATCAAAGCCTTGGCCAGATCAAGGTAGGCTGTATGCACTGCCTTACCTTCATCCACAGCCCTGGTGACTGACTCAAAGAAGTCAATCACATTGAGCAGGCATGACCTCCCTTTCACAAAGCCAAATTGCTTGGAGTCTAGAGTTTGGAGATTTCATATATCTTTGTTAATCAGGTCCATGATGATGTGCTCCATAGCTTTACATATCAGATTTGTCAGGCTAATGGGGCAATAATTCCCAGGGTCTGTAGTTGCTTCCCCTTTATGAAAAGGGATGACTGTAGAAATGCACCATTTGGTAGGGACAAACCCTGAGGAGAGGCTGTGACTGAACAGGGCACACAGATGTGGTGCCAGTTTGCTTTGTAGTTCAAGTAGAACACAGCCAGGGATATTATTGGGTCCCATGGAAGCTGTATTCCTGACCTTGGACAATCCAGCGTTAACCTGTGCTGCAGTAATGATGGGTGCCTGGCATTCTTCCGATATTGTGATTGGTCCTTTGGGGGGGAGACGGGCACTGAATCTGTCGGCCAGTATGTTGGCAATATCTGTTGGCTGAGTATAGGAGGTACCATTGTGCAGTATCTCAGAGCAAATCTGGGTATTGCCGTGGAGGGTCTTGATATAGCTATAGAAGGCTTTGTGATTGTTTTTACTGTCTGCACAATTCTGCCTTCATAGCTGGCTTTAGAGGATTTGATGAGGGATCTCAACTTTTTGTTGAGGCTAATAAGGGAGTTTTTCCAGTCTTGGGACTTCACCTTTTTCTGCAACAGTTTCTTCCTTCTGTTGTAGAGTTTATTAATAGCAGGCGACCATCAGATTGGCTTCCTTTTTTAGATTGCTTAATAAGCAACCTGGGATGTTATCTGGTCCCATTTAGGCCATGTTGTTGGGCTTGGAAAGGGCAGATATGACCTGATCTCTAGAGATACTAGGCAGAGGACTGGTATCAGGTATGCTTTGGAGTATGGCTGGTGTGGAAAGGGGGGTGATGTTTCCGCCAAATCTGTCAGCTAGCAGCTTGACAATTTCCTCCAGTATAGTATTAGTGGTGCCATTTGCTACCAGTTTGGCACATACACGGGCATTCCATTTCAGATTTTGGACATAGTTAAAGAATGACTTATGATTATCCTCAGCTAAGGATGCTATTTTAGCTTTGTAATTAGCTTTAAAGAACTTTACAAGATTTCTGATTTTCTTGTTCAAGCTGTGGAGGGAATTCTTCCTCTGTTGAGTCAGTTCCCTCTTGTTGTTGGACATCAGTTTCTTCCTTTTGTTATATAACCTGTTTATACTTGAGGTCCACCAGAGTGGTTTGTTTTTTCAGAAGGACCTGGTTTTAATCCTGTCAGGTACAGTCATTATCTGTGATTGTGGTGGATATAAAACTTTTTATGTCATCACTTAGTAGGCTGTAGTTTGCTTTGGAAAAGTTTTTTTTGCTCCTGTGTTGGTAACTGATTCAACGGTTACTTCAAATGGGATTGATTTATGGTCTGACCTTATCAGGGAGGGTATCACACAGTGGGGAGTGCAGTGACCTCCCCCCATGTTGGTGTGCTATGTCTAGGACATTTCAGTCCCCTGCAGGGGTGCAGACTATCTGTTCCAGAACATTTGTATAGACAAAGCCCAGGGACCTTTGGGCAAGCATGTTTGTGCTCGTGTATGTCACCCAATTGATTTAAGGATAGTTGAAATCTGCCATGACTAAAGTGCTGGGCTGCATGGTGAATGACTCCTGTAAGTCCATGAAGGCGGTGTGCTTTTCTTGGTTCATGGTGGGGAATCTATAGCTAGCAATGATGTGGTAGGGTATTTTTCCTTTAGTTAATTGGGCATGGAGTAGTTTGATAGAGTCATACTGTTTGACCAGTCTTGAGGTGCATTTAGCTTTACTGAAGATGTATACACCTCCACCTTTGGTTCTTTCATGCTCATTTTGAGGTCTGAACATGTGGAAGGCATTGCAGCCTTGCATAGCCGGGGTGCCCTCTGTGGCCTTGAACCATGTCTCAGTGACTGCACAGATGTCAGCATCTTCCAAGATGAGGACTCCTTCCAGGGAGTGCAGTTTCATGTTTAGACTCCTAGAATTAAGCAGCAGAACCTTGAGTTTGTCTCAAGTGGATTTTGTTACATGGGAAATTTTGCTGTATTGACATTGCCTAAAAAAAGCACTATGGGGGAGGCAAGCACCTTTGCCAGTATCTGAAACCCTAGAGGAGACAGGTGCAGACCATCTCTGGCAAAGCAGCATGGCCTGTCAACCATGTCTTCCCAGGCTGACAGATACTGGATCCCCCTGGACTGACACCACAAGCTAAGCCAATTGTTAAATCGATAATTTTTTGTTTATATTGTGGCATCATCCTGGGTGAAGGTAGAATGCTGCTTAGGGCTAGGTTCACACCTGCCTAGGAAACATTATCTGAGAGTTCAGTCATGTCTCTCTTCATATAGTCCAGAGACATATGTATCAAGTCGTTTACCCCAACATGGACTATGACAGAGTCATAGCAGTACTTGTTGTTGAGTGACTTGAGTGCATATGTGATTTGACGGATCCTGGCACCTAACAGACAGCTGAACGTGACCTTCTCCTTGTTCAGCCTGGTGAGGGGGACATCTGTGTGTCTCACTACGGAGTCACCTATGACCAAGACATTAGGTTTTGAGGTGTTTTGCCTTAGGGGCTTATTTCCTGAGACACTGGTGTATGTGATATTATGTGTAGTGGTTTCTACTTGCACAGCACTGTATACAAGTGAGTACTGCCGCGTATATGGGTTTATGTGTCATGACCTCATTTTGTGTGAGAGGAAAAATGTGTGTGTTGACAACCTGTTTGATGTCTGGGTTCTAGTTATATGACAGAACTGATTCCAGTTTCATAGTGTAATTACATCTCTCACGTAGGGTATTTGTTTTAGGAGTAAGTGGCTGTCAATATACATGAGGCAATTACTACATTGTCTCAGGATGCCCATATCAATTAGGCTGGCTGTATGTGCTATTAGGGAAGGGAGTGGGTTAGTTTGCTCAGTTTTTGCGCTAGGACTAACTAAGGTGTTTGCTCTATTGAGGGCTATGGATGATAAGTGTGGCAATGCTGTTCAGTGCACAAATGAGTTGCCTGTAGTGCAGTAGGGAAGCTTGGGAGGGTTCCACTGACAGATATCTAGGGGAAAATTGATTTTCGAGGCATTTGTGTCTATACAGGGCTCTGCTAGTGCTAACCCCTGTTGCATAGTGCACTGCAACACACAAAATGCGAGGCTTAAATGTAGGTAAAATTAAAACAAGTTAAAAGAACACCATGAACTAAAGAAAAACAAAAAAGGAGGTGAAGACTTTGGAGCTAAGTTCCATAAAGTATCTTTATTAAGTGCTTTCATCCTTGGTACAATAGGACTTCTTCAGAACAACTCATCACAACAACTGTTCACATTTGTTGAGCAATCAATTAAGTAACTAATCCAACACCCCAATCTATTGCCATGGAGACCGTTTAAAAACCCCATACAACCAATATAAGGCCTGATGTTACAACAAATTAGACTATTACATACATAAATACTATACATATCATCCATTTCTAACCAATAACATGATATAACAAATAATACATACAAAACCTTTCCTCACAGCAAAATCTAAAACTTATTACTTTATGTTTCTAAATAAATTTTAAACAAAAAGCTGCTCTCAATTTTAAAAGACTAGACAGAGAAGTGGTTTCATTGAAACCAGGATATACAGTGGCATTAGAAAAAGGATGGAAAGAATGCACTATACAAACATATAGAAAATAATCTCTCACAGATTTAAATTTTTAATTATTGTTCAGGTGGATTTAGGGTGGAGAGGTGGACCTGTGGATGATTTTGTGGTATACCAGGAGCTTAGATGGCAATTACAAACTAATGTCACTTATCAATGACATATGCCCATGCCCATTGGTATTAGTCAACCTGACTGGATCACCTATACCCATATATTACACCACATCATGCAGTCTGTAATCTGTGTTCTCCTGTCATGAGGATACTGTGCATTAAAGAGGTTGATTTATACAACTCTTCCATCTACAGGGTACCATACAGAGTCTGTGCTGCTGCCCACAGCTCCATTCTTTTGTGAGTTTGAGATGAAAACACTCAACATGTTTTTTAGAGGTGGGAGGACCCCCACAAAGACACAGAGAGCATGCAAACTCCAAACAAGTATTGGCCTGACGTCAAGATGAAACCTTACACTTTGCGCATGGGAAGCAAAGACCTTAACCATTATGGCAACTTGTGTCAGATCAGATTTTTGTGGTTTTATCTCTCCATTATTTTCAGCTTTGTCCAGATTTCTTGTGCTTAGAGGTTAAGAGGTATAATAGTAGCCAACAGATACATTAATGTGGCTGCAGAACCAAACTGACAGCCTTGTTGGTCAAAGAAATGTGGAAGAAATGGGGTAGATAGGAATGTAAGAAACTGGAAACAGCAAGCAGAAGGAAAAAGAGAAAGGAAGTCATAAGGTGTGAAAGGTAGGGGAAGGGCATTTTTTTTGTGCAAACAAACTCCTTGTTTAACTGCTACACTAGAAGGTAGGTAGAGAAAGTAGTGAAGGACAGTGTTGAGGCTATCTTGGGATCATCATCTTCATCTTCCTCATCAGGTAGACCTGCAGATAGGAGACATAATGGGAAAAGTGCCATAAGTGTAACATCATTGAAACACAGTTGTCTTTAAGGCAAAGAACAATGATACACACCACATCTAGCAACCAGCTTTTCCCACAGCCTGTGACACCCCACTCTGTTGAGATGTGTCTCCTGATGAGCTAAGAGACAAGCATGTACACATTATGAGCACCTGTTTGAAGTCTATGCAGTTAGGTTGAAAAAGAAAAAAAAATCACACTCACAGGCACCTCTGGGCATTCTTTTTGCACTTCAGTTTCCCACTTCTATAATGTTACAGGCATGTGATTCCTCAAGTTACCTTAGCAGTGTCAGCATTGTTCTGTGGACTGTTGGTATACATGAGGCCCAAATCATGCCTGACAATCACCTTCTTGAAGGGTCCATCAGTCTGACACAGAAACCACTATTTGAAGTGGGAATGGAAGAAATAAAAACATATTCATCTTCAAACACAATGCAGGAGCACTGTGTCTGAAAGTGGTACCACGTTCCTCTGCTTCACAAGATAACAAGTGCCAGATGACATTCCAATGTGGCATCAACTTGTATAAATATGCATCACTGAGATTGTCATGTCATCAAAACATCACTACTCAGTTGTGCACAACATGCACACACCTACTTCTTGCATCAGCCTTGGTAATTTGAGAACAGTTATAGGAAGAACATGCATTCTCTCAAATTCAGCATATAAGTAAAATACACTGACTAGAGTCTGGATGATATCCTAGCCTACTCAACAAAAATCCACAATCTGGTCATCGGTGAGGAAACAGTAGGTCAGGCACTACCAGTAATGCTAATGAGCACTAAACCTGCAAGGTGCACAATCCAGTCAACAGTTCTGGTTGTTACAGGGAAATAATATTGCTCTGCTATTCTTCCATGTGTTTTTACCTGAAATCAACATGCTCAAATGGGGGAAATGCTTTAATGCTATTACAGCATGTACCTTTTCCTGTATGTGTTATGTGAATAGTAGTCTATTTTTCAATGTTGCAGGACTTATATATGGAGATCTTACACTTGGGTGTATAAAATCAGTGTAGAGAAGATATTCTTCACAATTCTCTAAAAATGGGTGCCTCTGCCCAGTCAGGCAATCCAGCTACCAAAACTTAAGCAAATAAATAAATAAAGTACAGAGTTGCCCACTGTTAGGGAAGGAACCCACAGAAACATACACGTTTAACTCTGTGACCCTAAGTAGGACAGAAGAGTAGAAGGATCTGGAAATTATATCAATACACAGCATGAAAGATTGGTAGCGAAAGCCAGCAGGATGCTGCATGCATAATATCCAGAGTGAATTCCAGAGATGTTAAGGTCATCCTTCCATAGTACAATGCACACTAATTAGGATGCCCCAGGAATACTAGGTCTACATAGAGGAATGGAAAGTAGAACGGCGAGAAGAATTTAATGGTATGTAACCCAGTTTCCAGACTCGTGAAGAAAAAGGGAGGCTGTACATTAGGAGTGTCTTAATTTAAAAAAATGAACACTAGACGCAAGACAGATAAAAGGGGGTACAAATTTAATGCACCACATTTTTAGGGATCAAGTGGGAAGTTTGGAGTTGAAGGGGTAGAACATAAGTAGGGGGAGGGAAAACAGGGACAAAAATGGCAACTTCAAAGGGGAAATTACAGAATAGACGTAAGGAAATATAACTGAAAGGATAGGGTGGTAGGTCCTTTGAAAGAATTACCTGATGCAATTGTACAGTATAATTCAGCAAGAAGTTCCAAGCATTTTATTTTTCATTTATTTATCCTTTGTTGACTGGGTTAGTTCCACTAGACTAGTGACATTTTTTTCAGGGGAGACTCCTGTCAGTACAGTTTGTATTTAGCCACTAGCAGTGATACAGTGTGTCTCCCCTGAAAAAAATTGTCACTAGTCTAGTGGAACTAACCCAGTTGTTTTTGCTGTTTTGTGATCAGGAAGTTACATAATTAAGGGGGATGTTAAGGGCAAAGCTTTTTAACAATTGCCTTGTTTCTTGATTTGTTGATAAGATGAGCATTGTGTTCAGTTACAGTTTTAATATTAATTACTGCACTTGCAGTTTCTATTTTGCCACCAGCAGTCATTTACTGTGTGTGAGCTTTAGATCTCTGCTGTCTGTGACTATAAGATCATCGTGTTAGCATATAACTAAACAGGTATGGGAAGTGAATGTAAATACATGCACATCTTATTTATACATTTGTTTAGTTATTGTTAATTTAAGTAGTTGGTTGGTTGATTAATTAGTCATTCTGTGGTCAGTAGGGAGTCTAGGAGGGATGCAGTCTGAAAGTTGACCACTGAGTGTATGTGGGAAGTATAACAACTGGGGATAGCAGAAACAGACAAAGTAGGGGAAGCTCTGACAGCAGGTGTGAACAGAAAGTAATATATATGTTCAGTTGCACTTTGTTATAGTATGGTTGTGGGGATTCACTTCATAACACTGAAAGCTCAAAACACTGAAACTCAAAACACTGAAACCAAAACACTGAAACTTCAAAATCTTGAAAACTCAAAACACTGAAACTCAAGACACTGAAAGCACATATCATACATATACTGAGTTTAAACAACATAAATCATAGCACTTTCCACCAAGTGTAAGCAGGGGGCAAGCCCCCCTGCACCCCCTACACCCCCCTGCTACTTATATATATCAACTCCAAGATTGCACTTCACTACCAGTTGTGGTAGTAGACCAATGTATCTCCTACCACACACAGCAAATTTACAAACACTACCAGTTGTTCAAATGCATGCTGGAGGAGATGATGTCAACACAATTCCTGTCTGTAGTGGTGTAGCTTGCATATGCACTATCTAGCAAATAGTCCCTCAGAAGATGACATGGCCACAGTTAAAAACTATAGCAAATGTTGCTATAATCTGTGCAAACACTCGCTATTTTTCTCATCGTGTAGCAAGAATGTGGAATTCACTACCTCACAGTATCAGAACCAACACAAATACCAACAAATTCATAAAGATTCTTAAAAATGTTCTTAATGACTCCTGGCTTTGTTCCTGTACTACTCTAGGCTAACTAGTTTTAATAGCGTCTGGTCATACTTTTTCTTCTTCCCTGACCACCTCATAATCTATGTTCTCTCTCATATCTAGATAATCTCTAACCTTATCTTTTTCTAGCCACCCCCCCCCCCTACAAACTCTTCCTCAGCTTACTTTGAGAAACTACAATATCTACAGTACAATAAGGAATGATATCAGATGATTGTATAATACACATGTCAGTTTTAATAGCCTAGAACATAACTTCTAGTGTACTGTATGTCTCGTATATATTTTTATTTGTATAATTTCTTGTATAAGCTTTTGTATAATCTCTGTATGTGGAGCTTTTCTTCTTGGACCTCCACTGAAAATGGGCCTTATCCAGTCAGACTTTCCTAGTAAATAAATGTAAAATAAATAAATAAACAACTGAAAGAAACCTATTGTTATGAAAATAGAAATTCCCAAAAAATGCATACTTAGTTCACTTACATGTTACGTTTAAAACAAGTGCATCCATTATTTCACAGAGGAATTTAACTAAAATTCCATTTTAATATCATGCACTCGTTCATTTAAAATAAACCAGAGGCCCAGGCTTTTGTATAAAATAGTAAAGATTCCACTGTACACCTCAGACCTGTACTCTTTTTTAAACTCTGTACCTGGAACCAGAACTACTGCTTGCTGTTCTGGCACTCTGTGCCATCCCATTCCACATTCTGGCATCCCCTCGACTTTAAGAAAAAAAGGTCCTCTATTATCCGAGGAGCAAAAGAGTCCTCTCCTACTTCAAAACTATTCAGGACTTAAATGAAAAGCTCTTTCTTCCTTTAAAACTGTAAGAAACTGTTACATTTGTAGCAAGTGGCTTGCTACAGCTTATACCACATATGAAGCACTGTAGTGTTCAGTCCTGACCACAAAAGCAATATCAGCATTTGTTTTGAATGCCAGTACATAAATAAATGCCTGTTACTGCACTACTGACTAACTGGAGACTACGTCAGTCAGCCCCTAACATCTTGTGCCTGGGGCAGCTGCCTCCTTCTCCTCATCCCAGCTACACCTTTTCTGGGAAATCATGTTTATTCTCAGTCAGATGAACTACCAAACACATCAATTCCTTTTCTTTTTGTCTCTACTTTTATGTAGTTATTTTTATTTTTCTTCACCTGTGATAAAATGATATATGTTCTATGCCTTAGCATACATAGGTTCCATCTTTTTATCATTGTATTAGAAATTCATTGAGAATCAACATCCTTAGCTCCCCAGAGGGCTTACTTGGCATAATGATTAATAAATACAAATATATGATAAATATAAAAAAAAAAAAAATTACTCCATTACTATCCAAAGAGGAGATTGTTTAACATCTGTATATCTCGTAGGACTTGTTTTTAAGCTGAAATGTACAGGTCTGAGAGGATCAGCTTCAGGGTTGAAACTACAAAATGAACTAAAGTTTCTGAAAAGGTAACTTTAAAAGCCCTGAATTCTGAGTACACATTCTGTTCTTAAACTGAATGTTCTGATGGCCTAAATAGTTTTCATCTGTTTTACTGAAAGTGATATTAGGGTGTTTTCCAAACCAGGCTGACACGAGTATGTTGACGGAAAATGCTTCCATTCATTCTTCACACTTCTTTGATTAGTAATCTGAAAACAGCAACATGCTAGCAACTCTTTCACTCTCAGCATTACTGTAACCTTGCAGCCCCCTCCAACACACACACTCAGATATAAGAATAATAAGTGTGTGATCAGGCAAGTCTTGGAGAGCAAGATAGGTGAGCAGCTGATAAAAATATATTGAGACACGTGCCAGTTAAGAAAATTAATTAAAAAGAAGAAGAAAAGAAAAACATGCACACCCTTTTCTATAACTCACATGAAAATATACAGTTGTACCATTTCAAAACAGGCATTGCATGACATCTCTCGTGTTTGGCCAATTGCAGAGAACATCACATTTCATTCTCACTAGATTGCAAGTCATCTGAAATGGCAGTTTGCCAAAGAAGCTAGTTTCTCCTTCCTGTATTTCTGTTAATGGAGATGAGCTCTGTACTTTGCATGTGACTGCAACTGAAAACAGAACAGCATATAGGGGCGAGTCTCAAATCCTGCAGTCTTATTGGTTAGTTGTCCTTTAGCACTAGCACATCCTATGCATTACACAGCTCTTTCTTCAGACTGCCAGTATTACAACACTGGAACACAAAAACAATGTATTTTGGCCAGAATCCATGTCTTCTCTTTCAGCATGTTCTAACAAACAATGAAGCGGAGATTCACATTCTGTATGTTGGCATCTTCCAAGTATTTCCTCTGGGAAACATTGTTGCATGGTTTCTCCCTCCCCTCTTCCTTTGCTGGTGATCTATAACATGTTAGCTAAAATGTGTTGAACTTCAATGTAAACGTCTTTATAACATTTGTGTAATAGTTACTAGCAGTATTCATAGTTACTAGCAGTATTCAGATACCTGCAGTGTACTGACTCCTGGTACATATTCCTAATAGCTTCATGCCTCTCCCCATACCTAGAATCAAAATGGACTTCATGGATGACTGTTTATTTTTAGCTTTTGGTCCCCACGTGAGTGAGGCCTGTTCAACACAAGCTTTTATTTTCAAGGATGACTGAATTGCAGTGGAAAAGTTCAGTGAGTCCCACAATATGCAAGTGATATACAAACTCATACCTAGAGATGCTGTAAATATTTATAGTACACTGTAATCCACAAGTGCAAATCTCTCAAGGACAGACAGATCCCCTTACAGTACTCTAAACGCAGACATTTCCAAGCTGAAAATTCAGAGAGGGAAAGAGTCATGCAATACAAAAAGAAATCCATAACTAATGAATTACAGGTTGTTTTCATTTCTCAGTTGTTGCACTTACATGGTAGTTACATGCTTTCAAGTGCTGAAAATGTCATAGTATCAAATATTTTGTATTAGCCTCGAGTTGTTCAGCTGACCATACTGCTCAGCTGTTCCTGATTAAGCAGATTGTCCCTAATTTTAACTTGTATTTTTGCCCTGTCGTTCTTAACATTTTTTTTTTCATAACTTATTAAGGATACACTCAGTCAGTAATGCCACACATCACAGTTTCATGCTTCTTATTATTCAGAAAATTCATGTTGCTGTCGTTGTGTCTTTCGGCTTTTCCCGGTTAGGGGTCGCCACAGCGGAAACTCCGGTCCGCTAATGATTGGCAGTAGATTTTTACGTGCTGACTTGCCGGCCCTGATGCACAACCTTCAACGAAGGTACGCCCATTCACGCATGTCTCCACACAGAAGACGGTATAGCTGAGAATCGAACAGGACAACGTCTTATTGTGAGGCGGCAACGCTACCGCAGCACTACCACTGCATTATTCAGAAAATTCATGCTGATGCAAAACCAGTTATCCTAGTAACTTTTTATGTGAATTTGAGTAATAATTACAAATTGCCCCTGGTTTTGCACCTTCTCCTTATTTTGCACTTGTCCAGAAATCTTGAGCATGTATGCTGGGAGGTATGCAGCTGACTACATTACTACTGCTCTTTGTAATAATTGCTGCATCAAAGCTAATGTTATTACTGTACCGCCATTCTCCCATCGAAGTGTCCCTAAATAAAAAAGGAACAACCCTCAGTAAACCAGAGCTCTGATAATAGACATAATGTTGCAAAATTAGTCTGTGATCTGCACACTCCTGTACTCAGCAATCTCATACTTTCACAAATAAGATTTTGCTTCAAACCCCCTTGATGACCAATACAAATGAGCAAATCCACAGTTGGATAATGTCAGGAGTGGATCCACAGCCTGAGCCATGATAACAAAACTGGAAGACAGTAACTGTTACTAAGCTGAGATGAGTGAAAGGCTCGATTGTGTGTGATCATACCTCTCAACCTCTTAGAGCAAGAAATCTGGACAAAGATATAAATAATGGGGGGACAAAGGCACAAAAATAGATACAATTTTTAATTCTTGCTCTTACAAACATAGAATGTTGATAGAATAACATGTTTTGTATAAACATGCATTTTCTAAAAGGTATGAAGCCTGAAACTCAAATCCCTATCATTATTTTTTTTTACTTCTGTTTTCAATGTTTTGCCAACAATGCCAGAAAAACAAAATTTTATGAGGAACAGACCAAAAATCTGATGGAAAAATATGGACATTCTGTGAAAATCTGTACAGTTGAGAGGGAGGTGCGTCATCCACATGTTTAGTGCTACATAAGTCCTAACAGAAAGGCTAAAAGAGTTAGTATAGCATCACACAGGGATGAATAGAAAATAGTACACGTCAACATATGACCAATGATTATAACAAAGCCCATTTAATACAACTGTACATACACAGACAGAGCATTTAATAAAATTAATCTGAAACACATTTCGAAGCAGTTAGAGAGTAAGGCATGGATGTTTGAAAAGCTGTGCACTAGATGTCTTAAAACCTTTACAGAAAAGCTGGCCCAAATTTAGTTAGTTAAAACAATATGGTATCAGCACTATATGTAAGATAAATTAACAGACTTAATTGTATGTACTCTTTGGCAGGCAGGAGGGAAACGGGAGATGTGAAATATGAAGCAAACTGTTAAAATACTCCATGTGCGAAAAAAGTAATGACACAGGGATTTCTCAAAAAAAATACTCAATAAAAAGATATATTGGCAAAGTGCAGGGAAAGTACACAATCAGGAGAAATTTTAATAAGTACTCCTGAACAGAAATTTTGTTGGATTCCTAGGACAGCCTCCAGTCCAAAGTAATTGATAAAAAATAGCAATGAAGTTAAAAGGTACCTTTGACAAAATGAAGGGTAGAAGGGAGGAGAGGATGAGACAGGTAAAAGAGAAGAGGGGAAGATATGAGAGGAGGGAGGGAAGAAAGGGAAAGAAAAGGAATAAAGATTAATTATAGCTCATATATGTGCGGTGCATTCGTATAGTAAGAGAAGCAGGTAGGTTGCTGGGACCTGATAGTTCCTACCTGCTTTTGCTTTTAACTTTCTGCTCTGAGTTTCTGCACTTTCCAACCAGCTATTGTCCTACTTGCATTGTACATGCACCAGACAGTAGGCCATGACTCTGTTCTCTTTGCAGATAACATTATTTACAGTCTCAGCTATGTTTCTTCATGTGATTAAAGCTGCTATTGAGTATCTATCATACAGTCACTAAATGTTACTGCTGGGATAGACACTTTTACAAAACAAAAGCCTCTTAGCCCAGCTCAGTGGTGGGAATGGGATATAACAATGGCTATGACCCAGATGACCTTGGTTCATTTAGTAGTACAGTTGTTGAAGCAGTCTACTAGGGAGGTTGTGTGTGTGTGGCTTTTACATCCTCTCCCATCCTGAGGGAAAGAAGGATTCTATGGACCATAGTGTCTCTACTCTGCACATCAGTAAGTCATGCCTACAGCCATGTAGATGTATGGTCATAACAATATAGACCACAGTAGCTCCACTCTGCACATCAGTAAGTCACACCTGCAGGCATGTAGGTGTATAATCATAGCAATATGGACCATAGTCACTCCACTGTGCACTGTAGTATGTCACACCTGCAGGCATGTAGGTGTATGATCATAGAAATATTGACTTGACCACAGTGGCTCCACTGTGCACAGCAGTGTGTCACACCTGCAGGCATGCAGGTGTATAGTCATAGCAGTATGGACCATAGTCACTCTACTCTGCACAGCAGTACATCACACCTGCAGGCATGTAGGTGTATGACCATAGCCATATGGACCCTGGCCAATCCACTGTGCACAGCAGTACATCATACCTGCAGACATGCAGTTGTATGGACATGGCAATATGGTCCATAGCTGCTCTACTGTGCATAGTAGTACATCACACCTGCAGGCATTTAGCTGTATGGTCATAGTGATAAAGATCATAGTGGCTCCACTGTGTACAGCACTACATCATACCTGCAGGCATGCAGTTGTATGGACATGCAATATGGTCCATAGCTGCTCTACTGTGCATAGTAGTACATCACACCTGCAGGCATTTAGCTGTATGGTCATAGTGATAAAGATCATAGTGGCTCCACTGTGCACAGCAGTGTGTCACACCTGCAGGCATGTAGGTGTATAGTCATAGCAATATGGACCACAGTGACCCCACTCCGTACAGCAGTACATCAAATGCAGGCATATAGGTGTATGGTCATAGCAATATGGACCATATTGGCTCCACTCTGCACAGCAGTACATCGTACTGGGAGACTGGTGGTTGAAAACATGCATCCTCTGTGAGTAGCAACTGCAGAAATCACAACTGTCTAGAGACGTTAGTTAGGAGACCCCAATTCTATCATGAATATTGAAGTGTATCTACTTAAAGGTGCATATGGCTAGCATCTTCTGGTCCCTGTGGTTATTTTTTTACTACTGTACCTGTGTGTCAGTGTGGATGACAATTTTATCTCCTGACTCACTCTCACCAGGGGGAACAAATGAACTATTAAACTATTTCCCTGGGTGAAACAACAGGTCATTAAAGCAACCTTGAGGGTAGAGTTTGGTTGTATTTAGGGGCAGATTGCAAAAAATAAAGGTTTCTTACTCCACCCAGAGAGTAACTGAATATTACTTCTATTAATTACACTCAGAAAAAAAACAGGCACCTCACTAGCGTCCCAGCTTACACTGATCTGATACTACTGACACAAGCTATGTTCGTACAATAATGTGTGTTATTTCACACCTGCAGTAACTGGAAATTGCCATTGTGAGTCATAATCAAACAAAAATAAGGCTTCATATGCTAGAATTGTTTCCAAAGCATTTTTTGACAGACATATCAGGTCCAAATTCTGAGGTGTGGTGCAGTGAGTAGCATTCTAACCTCATAGCAAGATGTTTTCTAGTTTGATTCTCAACTGGAGTGCCTTCTATGCGGGTCTGTAAGTCATCCATGTGTTCATGTGGGTTTTCTCTGGGTGCTGCGGCTTCCTCCTATATTCCAAAGATATGCGGTAGGTAGATTGGTAACTTCTAAATTGTGTGTGTGTGTGTGTGTGTGTGTGTGTGCGTGTGTGTGTGTGTGTGTGTGTGTGTGTGTGTGTGTGTGTGTGTGTGTGTGTGTGTGTGTGTGCGCATGTGGGTGTATGTGTGTGTGTGTGTGTGTGTGTGTGTGTGTGTGTGTGTGTGTGTGTGTGTGTGTGTGTGTGTGTGTTTGACAGAGAGAGAGAGATGAAAGAAAGGCCTAGTAATCTACCTGCTCTCTCTCCACCCCGTTGCCTAGTAGACTCAGTGGATGGTAGTGGCTGCTCACAGGGTTGCTATAGGAACCAGCTGCCACTCATAAGTATGAATGAATGGCATTGTGGCAGAGACATACACAAATACTTGTTCATAGCAACATATATCACCTTCTTCCATATTCCACAGACATATACACCACAAAGAACTTACTGTGATGGTCTGCTTAAATGACTGCATCCCTTCCAAGAAAAGAAAAAAAAAACAGTAGATAATTGGAAAAGGTAATTAACCATTATCTTCCTTATCCTGCAGCTATAGAACAGACTTCATGCTAAAACTCAGAGCAATCCTGTATAAACACCTTTAAGAATTAGCTGAAAAAGTTTATTGAGATGAGTTCTGCAACATGAAAAATGAGCTAGTATCTAAAACAGGTCAATGATGAACTCAAATGAACATAATTAGCAAGAAGAAATGAATCAGTTATCAAAGGAAATGTCTGCATTAACAGTCCTCATTTACATATGCCATTATGTAAATGATAAATCCATACTATTGTACTGGAGTGTATAATTACTGTATGCAGGTCACATGTCTTCATAGCCGGCCTTAGGCATAGGCCAACTAGGCTGCCGCCTAGAGTACTGGTGCTTTTCCAGTATTTATTTGGTGTAGATAGACCAGGATGGGGCACTTGCTTGTGTGTGTGGGGGTGCCATGGAGCCCTTTTGTCTAGGGCACGAGCTGACCTATGGCTGGTCCTGCATGTCTTACCATTGTTAACTAATGAGGTTTTAATACCTGGCCATGTCTGAAAAGGATCTGTTACAATCAATGCGTTTATCCATATGCCAGTCATA
The DNA here is from genome assembly GCF_019279795.1 of Protopterus annectens. Lineage (NCBI taxonomy): Eukaryota > Metazoa > Chordata > Ceratodontiformes > Protopteridae > Protopterus > Protopterus annectens. The sequence continues at coordinate 1,326,052,737 of NC_056743.1, forward strand.
TAAATAATTATACTCTTTTAGTGGAAGGAATGAAGAAAAAAGAAAGGTATATATCCTGCTTCTTAATGTTATTCTTCAGTCAGTCTCTCTCACACACACACACACACACACACACACACACACACACACACACACACACACACACACACACACACACACACACACACACACACACACACACACAGACACACACACACACACACACACACACACACAGACACACAGACACACACACAGACACACAGTCACACACATACACACAGACACACACACACACACACACACACACACACACACACACACACACACACACAGACACACAGACACACACACACACACACACACACACACACACACACACACACACACACATATATATATATATATATATATATATATATATATATATATATATATATATATATATATATATTCAGGTAAAGTGGAGGGAAGGAAAGAGTTCATCAACAAGCATTCTGACCCAGGATTCAAATGAATGGATGTATTAATTAAAAGCACAGGCTCTAGTCTATACTTATAAGCAAAGCACTGAAAAGTGCTTATTTTACCAGGATTCAAATGCAAACTATCCAGATTATCATTCCATCTGCTCTAATCATAAAACTATAGAAGCAGCTGAGAACTGTGGATCTTTTTAATAATATAAAATAAGGTAGTTTTCTTTGTTTCAGCAACAAAGTCTGCTGTTTTCTCATAACTGCTGTTGGTATGCCATAATACACAGTAAACCCTTTGTTGCACAAAACTTGTTTTTTTTCAGGCATTTCATTTCTACATCTTTGAGATTGTATGTTAACAGTTACTATGATTCACATTCACAGCCAACATTCCTACATAAAACACTGGCTGACTGCAAGAATAAGGATGCCCTTTTGGCAGACTTTTTTGAGTATGGTACAGTAAGATGCCTGGCTTGGGAGGGATTTGTGGTTTGTATGCATAGTGCATTTGCATATTAAACAAACAGAATCACATCACTACTGTTTTTTTTTTTTTTGTCTGCCTTTCTGTGCCATTCTTTCTCTCTCTCTTTCTCCATCTCTCTTCTCATTTTCAATATACTGTAACATATTTCGTTTTTCCTCACCAGCAACGATCTGTGATGAGACGGTCTCGCTTTGCTGCAGTAATATAAAGCCGGTAACTATGCACATAATGTGCTTCAGTTTACATCCTTTTTCTTAAGATCCCAGTTGATCATGTATACTCCTGTAGAACTAGTTCACACAGGCACCAAATGTAAGGATGGGTTACGGGGACTGGGCTGTTTTCTTCACCCTCTGAAAGTGATATGTACAAATAACTGGAGTATTATATATCTAGCAACCATACCTCTCAACTATCCAGATTTTCACAGAATGTACAGATTTATGCCTCATATTTTTGGCCTGTTACTCATAAAATTTGTGGTTTTCTGGAAAATCACTGGGATCATCTGAGGACTGAAGTTATTAAATAATAGCATACATTTGAGTTTCAGACTTCAGATCTTTCAGAAAAAATGTATGTTAAAACAAGCCCTGTTACTCTAGAACTTTCTAGGTTTAGAACCAAGGTAGTGGTAAAAGCATTACCAAACAAGACCAATAACCAACGAAAAGCTAATGTTAGAATTAGGTGGTCACCAGCCAAATGATTATTGCTAGACAACATTTGGCTGGTGATCTCTTGATTCTAACATTATCTTTACATTAACTTTCTAGGTTTATAAGAGCGATATCTAAAATATGTCCCTATTTTTGAGCCTTGTCTCCCATTTTGTCAGGCTTTGTCCAGATTTCTTGCTCTAAGAGGTTGAGAGGTATGCTAGCAACTGTCTATACAATGTTTACTTCCAGAACATTTCTGAAGTCGGGTGTATCAGAGACATCTCCTGTGAAATAAACCATAAAATGTGACAGAAAACGGGATGTATAGGCTGTAAAATCTAGATAAGAGAAATATACCGTCTAGAGGAATAGAACTTAGTACTTATGTAAGTCCACAATTCTCCACCCCCACCCCCAGCATGAAAAATAATTACATTTGTGTCATTTTTTTCTTTAACTCCAGTTAAACTCTTGTAAGGAGGGAGGGTTCTGTATTTACAGCTGGTGCTGGGTGATTACTGACAGTACGGTTGGTGTAGATTATGACTGCTTGATTAAGTAACTCTGTATACAGCAGAGCAGTGACATAAGCCAGAAAAGGGTAGGACACCAAGCACTGAGGTCCGTCAGCAGCAGTATGAATGTCAGCATGACAAGACCCGCTGAGAGAACATAGAGTTCCCTGCAGCTAACCTTTCCATAATGATGATGATGATGCAGTTAGCAAAATTAGTGATAACAAAAATTGTGAAAACTGCTCCAAGTGGTCCCAAGTAACTAATGGAAATGTACAAAAACAGAAATGTAGGTAGCAGTTTCCAGGATACCAAATAATTTAACAGTCTTATAATGGCATATGTTGCATTGAGGTCCCATTTGTTGTTTGATTTTTTATGCAATCCTTCTGACCTTCTGGCTTCATATAACAGCAGTCATAATTTCACTGCAGTACTCAAACACACACACACACACACACACACACACACACACACACACACACACACACACGGACACACCCCTTGCCAATTCCCATCTGTACAGTCTTAACACAGTGCAAGTTTTTTTTTTTTTTTTTTTTTTGTGGAAAAAAAACAGGAAAGAGTATGAGGTGATACGGGCTTCTATCTAGCTGGATTAAGAAGGAGACTACAGGCTTTTTATTCCACCTGAGCTATCATCATCTCGAGCAGATGGGGCCTTGGTTTAGCGTCTCATCTGAAGGACAGTATTCTGCAAAATAAACAGAGTTAATTCTTTCTTACTGCAGAATACTGCAAAACTGGGCCTTGGGTTGGCTATGCAGTTGCATAGCTGAGCATCTTTCGCCAGAGATGTGTGCGCAGGTTAAACTTATTCAGTGAAAACCGGGTATATAATGGCAAAATATAACAAGATTTTCCTGCAAGATAATGAAGGGCAATATAAAGCTGAATTACTGAGTATATTTTTCTGAAACAATCTAATTTACTGTTTCAGTGTGCCAAACGGTTAACTTGTCATCTGTTCAGTATGCAGACTGGAGGACTGGCAGCCCAAATTCTGGGTGGGTCAAGAGACCTCCTTCTTTAAGAATCAAGCAAAGGACATTCGTCTACAGAGGTGCCTGGTGGTGGTGGCTTAGGAATAAACATTGATGCCAGTTTGTTTAATCAGGGCAAACACAGCAGTGCCAGCACATTAACATGATGCTGAATGTCAGTAGGAGCACATACCAGTCATTGTAATATGCACTGCATGTCATTGTGCCATCTGGGAAAGGGGGTTATAGCATGAGGAATAATCTTGACTCCCTAAGACACCCCCCATCCCACCCCCACCCCCGCTGCCAGTGACAGCTGGCTTATCAGTGTCTCTTACCTTCTGCTACATCTCTAAAACCAGATCAGTGGCCAGACAATTCTCCCCTGGAGTGAAATGGAAGGATCACGGTGTTCAATGGCAAGCAGGGAAACTTGATGGCTAGAGGTTCTCTGAGGCCTAACACAAAAAGTGTAATGCTATGCAGAAGCACAGTACTGGAATCAAGCATCTGCTCATATTAGTATGATTCTGGCTGACTACTACTTTAGCTTTCAATTATCTTCAGTACCTGTGCTTTTTTGTTCATTTATAGATACATATATTTTTCTTATGCCTTCTGGATATCAGTTTTTTGTCTACTAAAACAGTTGAAATTTTAATGAATCATAACCATGAGTGCTGCAGCTTAACTGTCATGTGAAAAATATTTTTTATTGAGTTTGTGGTAGTTTAATCCTATCTTTACTTAAAGTCTAAAGCTTTAGAGTTGTAGCACAGTGGCATATCATAGGCAAGTAAGGACAATGCAGCTGCCTATGGCCTGTATGCTACTCGGTGACATTACATGTGCAGTACTGTAGCTTGGAATGTACAGTATGTGGTCATTTTAATTTATATCTAAAAATAAAATAGGAAAATGCAACATAAGATGAAGCTGTAATTTATTTTCACAATCCAAAATGAACTCATTAAATAAAGACAAGGTGCCCTCCCCAGACTGGTTTGTCCTGTAAGTTTACAGGGTTGTGTTACAGTAGTAACGTTTGCAATTAGTGCTTCTGTCATAATGATGACATGGAAAATTGTAATGTTAACTGTCTATTGAAAAAATGTGTGGTAAGTGCACAGGGAGCCCACAGGGACAAGCTAGTGCTTCTGGAGTGATGGAAATTTACTGCTACATTAGTTTATGCAACACCTAGCTTGTAGAGATCAGCAAAGAATCCCCCCCCCCCCCCCCGAGTCTCAGCACTGGAGCACCTAACTAATAGAAGCAGCTGCAATGCTAACTGTTTTTATTTAATAATTATTTTTTAATAATTTTCAAGAGCAATCTGAATGATTTTTTTTCTGGACCCTTTCTAGCCATGACCTCGACGATAAGATCAGAAATACAGTACACATTATCTAAAACAGCAGGTATTCAGAGCATGTACTGGAAGAAAAATGTAAAATAGTACAGTATTTTAGGTTTAAAATGTACAGAAAGGTAACATCTGCAAGTATAACCTGGATAACATAGCACAGAGATTAAAATTATAATAATGATACTAATAAAGCAATGAACATCAATTCAATAACATTGGAAGGTGAGTCACAGAGGTAGTAATATAACAGGCTAGTTTCAAAACATTAAGAAAGTGGGAGAGGAAATAACTAAAAGTGAAAAAGATGAAAAGATGTTGCACAATAACAGGAGAAGGGAGTTGTGGAAGTATGTTGATGGTAATGTATATGGTTGGGTTAGCAGGCAGAATGTGAAGACGAAACTTTAATGAGATCTGATTCAGCCAAAAATTAATAGAATTAAGTTTATATGGGATAACTGACAGCTGAAACAAACGTTTGAGGTCAACAATAAAAAAATAGTCTATACAGTCTGAAGGAGGGAGGAGATGTAATCTGTGAAGCAGCAGTTAAGTTCAAAACAATGAGATTTGGCTGGGAAGAAAACGTAAGAGCTGAGGCTTGAATAGAAACTGCAGGAATAGACTGTTCTGAGGATTCTATGACAAGTACCAGAGATGGGGACAGATAATGAGGGAGAAATAGACAAGAGATGAAAACGGAAGATTAGGCAGTTTAAAAAGCTAATACACTTAGTTAAAGTTAAACCATAAGAAGGACTGGGAACCAGCTGGCCTTTTTTAGAATAATGTAGAGATGTTCAGTTCTTAATGATAGAAAATTAACGTGAGATTCTGCTCAGTAAAGTGTAAAAAGTCTGCTATCATTATAGAGTATGGATGTGCAACCAGCAGTAGGCCATACTCTATTTTATGTATCAGCATGCATTCACCAAGACAGGCTGTGGCATCTGGGAATAGAAGACTGGTAATGCTTAGGCAGGTATATAGTTGCTTAATGAGCTTGGTCTAATCATGCCAAAGGCATAGTTAGTTGAAAGACTGGACAGTCAAAGTGCTAAAAAAAGGTCTAGCAGCAGACATGCCTACCAGACAGGAGGTCCGGTATAGTCAAGGAGCAATTCCAAAAACATGTTCTTGTCAAATATGATCCTAAGTTTATTATAGAAGAATTATACATGAGGGGGGTCTGGGGTGGCACAGTGGTGCAGCAGATAGTGTTGTCACCTCACAGCAAGAGGTTCCCTGATTTGATGCTTGGCTGGGGTGCTTTCTGTGTGGTGTCTGCATGTCCTCCCTGTATTTGCGTGGATTTTCTCTGGTTGCTCCGATTTCTTCCCACATTCAAAGACATGCAGTAGGTGGATTGGTCACTCTAAATTGCCATGGGTGTGAGAGTATGTGTGGTGGGGAAGAACAACCACAGCAGAGCTAGTCATCCAGGAATGTAAACCTTGGTTCTAGATGATTGTCACTGCTAAGTGACACCCCAACCCCATGTGCCAAAATGGGAAAAAGGGGTTGCAGATGGTTGGATGGCAGTGATTCTTAATAATTATGGATTACAGTCCAATAAGGAGGTGGCTAAATTATCCACATAAATGCTGACTGGAAGGCTGAGCAAGGCCAGTATAAGAGTACTAATAAACAGGCTGAAAAGTGGCGGTGTACAACTGATCGTTTGGGATTGCAAAATTTGATAATGCAAGAACACGAATACTATTTTCTCTACCTTACATGTTGTAATATTTAGATATTCAAGATGACCTAAATAATGAGACAAAGAGCTGTAACATGAGGCCAGCTTCCTCAGTATGTAGTCCAGTCTGGGCAGTGATACAGAATAACAGACCACATGACATGTATTCTGAACTCTGAGATAAGCTAGAGGTGCCAGATTCATAGCGGTATATACGTATGTTACAAATCTGTTGGTTTGTTGGCTTGGAAGCCAGCAGAGGATGTCATTCTAGCCCTCTCCATTGTTGTTCATTATGAGGTAAATCACTTATTTATGGCTCTCATTAACCTTTCATACCACTAGAAGAAGGTAATGTTAAACACTAGTGATTTTAGAAATATAAATTCATAATCATTTTTGTTGCTATGCAGACTACCAACTGTATCCCTACCACCCTTTATTTGAATGTGTTTTGCACATCCATTCAGAAGCTTGATTCTGTATCACACATTTTTCACATTTGCCACACATTGTGTCATACATTTTGGTAAGGAAATGTTGAAAAGAATGATTGAAATACAGGTGCAAGTTTTACAGTGCAAAATCTGAAAACTACTACCAGAGGGATCTTCATCCTGTCTACTCACTTTATAATCAGTTGCATTGAAAAGTCCAAAACATATTTACAGATGGAGCCTGAGTTAAAGCCTGGATATATCTTCACTGTATACCCATATATGATTGATTACATATTGACTTAGAAAGAGCAGAGTCATCAGACAGGGTAGGTATGTAGGAAATGCCTTGTCATGCCAACTCTCTTAGCTGGTTCCTTACTCATTACATATCAAATCTCTATTCAGGGATCACACCCCCAAGTGCTAAACATCATGGCAACTTAATGGAGACAAAACCTTGGTTCAGCTATCTTCCTGGCACTTTTCTGCTTGGATACTTGGAAGCTAAGACTGTATATTTTGAAGCAACAATTTTTCATATGGAAATGTAATGTATCTGTGACGTGCTTGCATCCAGTGATGTTTATCTAAAGAAGGGGTCTGCATATGGAACTGCTGAGATTTTTAACAATTCATTTTGATAGTTTTCTGTCTGCTGACTGATTTTTCTACCCTTATATGTGAGATTCAAAACAGAGAGTATTTTCCTATAATGCAAGTCTAAGTGCTAACTTGGACTGTAGTCCAATTTTATTTATAATATAAGCTTGACTGAAATACTTTTTCTGTTTGAAAGTGGCTGTAAAATATTTATTTGTAAATTAGATCATTTGAGTACTTGCAAGTAAAATAATATTATATTTTACTAAACATCTTTTTGATTGGGTTCATTGAACAATATGCATGTTCACATTGTAATAGGTATAGTAAAGCTGATATGTTGTCTGCCTACTAATGACAGGCTAATGTAGCCACATTACCAGTTCAGGAAATTACCAGATGGATGCGTATTACTACTTTTTTACACAAGTATCTACTGTTTTAATATTTACTTAATTACTCAGTGGAGTAAGTGCCTATGTTGTTCTACACAAAAAACACATTTTTAGCCAGTGACATTTTATTACTGAAGATGAGCAAGGTCTGGGTCCTTGGAAAATTAGTTAGTCTCCTGGTACATAAGTGTGAGTGCATTTGTGTGTGTGTGTGTGTGTGTGTGTGTGTGTGTGTGTGTGTGTGTGTGTGTGTGTGTGTGTGTGAAAGTGAGTTAAGGAAGAGGAACACTGCATTGTGCATTGTTATTCTTAGAACATTGTTGTCATATCTTTACGAGTACTGGTCACAGCTGGAGCCATTAATATGGCATTTATTGATCATTTCTAGTTTATTAAACATGTCTGGATATGGACAGCCCTTAATTCTGGATCAGTACTGACATCATGCACTGGTGAGTAAGGGTGGAATTAGAACTGATGTTCACTCAGTTTTGGTACTCTCCATTTACTGATAGGGTAACAGGAAAATAAAAATACTGTTAGAGTAATATATCTCCAGATCTCAAGTGTGGAGTGCTGGGATCAGAACTGCTTTTTTCATTAGATTTTTCCAGAGGAAGGCATGGCTGACACTGTCAAAGGCATTATTAAATGAACAAAGAATACTGGTGAACTTGCACTGGTTCATTTTATGGTAGATTATGGTAAATTGTGGCTATTAGTGTGTCAAAGGAGTGGTGGTGATTAAAAGAAAAAAATATGAATTTGATGATTGCAAAAAGTTCATGGCATTTTAAAAAAGTTCCCGAGTCGATGGGAGATAAAAGTTTCTAATATCTTTGAGCAGATGGTAAGATAAAAGGAATAGGATCTCCTCCCTCCAAGAACTATTAGAGAAATAAATATTTTACCTTTCAGCCAAAGTACCAAATGAGAAAGGAAAACAAAACTTGTGGGCAAGAAACTTTGCATCAAAGCATATTTAAAAAAAAAAAGAATACAGCACATTGGTACCAAAGATGATGTTCCTAAGAGTTATTTTCCAAGAAATTAAATTACTTAGGTTCATAGGTAAATAGTAGGCTAGCTGCCCATGCAGGCCATTTTAAGCGTATCCAATTACCCTTTTTGTGCTCAAAATAACCTATCCCATTTGATTAGAGATTGATCTTATTCATACCAAGGTTGATAATTATATATTTCATCTAATCATAATAACTAGGATCATACCATAGATAATTTGAGGGATCCATGCATGAGATAAAGCATCTAGGAGCTGCCTCTGTCTGTTAGTAATATAGGAGGCAGTCCTGGAGTAAAGTTTCTATTTCCCATCAACAGATCCAAGTTGCAGTTGAATATGGACAGGGATGAGCTTTGTTTTATGTGGATGGGGAGTCTGTTCCAGAGCAGCAGTATGTTCTGTGAGATATACCTGTCCCTCCAAACCATTCTGTTGATGCTGCAGAAGAAGTTTGGATCCCTAGCCTGAGTATTCCTGATGCCATTTGACTTTCTGATGTGCAGTAAATCCATCAGTAATGGGTCCTGTATGCCACACACAGGTCACTTCTTAGCAGTGTGTAAGATACTGAGTATAGTGACAGGGCTCTGAGTCAAATTATGTAGGACATGCTATTTAGGCCTTGTATCCCTTTAGTAAGGAATTGTTGTGGGTGTTCCAGTTGTTGCATGTGTCTAGACAGATACATCCCAAAGGCCATTATACTCATTGGTTGGCCTAATGTGGGCTGAGTAAAGGGGAACAATCTAGACACAATTCCTTTATTTAAGAGCTTCTACTTCCCTCTATTTTTCCAAACTGAATAAAGAAAGTGACAGAGGCTGCTAGAAGAGAAGCATATGGATCAGTGTAGTATGGAAGCAATGAAGATACCTCAGAGGAAGGAAAATGTTTTGTTTGCTGAGCTGATGCTGTTATTGTATTATTAAAGGTATCCAAACATTCAGAATTAATGCAAAAGGATGAGCTGTAACTTACTGACCTACTCAAACTAAAATCTGGAATGCTCCTTGTGTAACAAGGCAGGTTAGGGTTACATTTCTGGATGAATCATTTAATTACACGGCTGAATGAATGGACTCCCATTGAAAGGTAAGTAATGGTATAATATGCACATAGGATGATGAATGAATCAAAGCTTTAGCTTCTCATATAATTAAAGGTGACTAACTGTAGAAAAGAGGTCCCTAAAGCTGTTACAGAATGAGGAAAAGCAGCTAAGAACTATTGAGAAGTCACTTATTTCCGAAATAAAGGTAGGTGGCAAACAGAGTGTACAAGAAATGCTGGGCAGATTTCTAGGCATGGCAATATAGCAGATGAAGTTCTGAGGCTCCATGACAAGCTGAGTAACATAAAAATGATAAACAGATGCTAAGGAGAAGAGTATGAAGGCTGATGGCCACATTTCTGAATGAAGGAAGTGTTTTGTCCTGCATAAGGAAGACCTAAAGAAAAGAGGAGCAAGGTATCTTCCTTCTCATAAAAGTAGATAAGATGAACAACAGAGCCAGCAGTGAGAATATATACCTCTTATCAGGTTTCTTGAGAAGCCAACAAATTGGACATAACTGCTGTTTCTGGGGAAAGACTGCAAAGATTCCAGTTAAAAATGGCTGGCCTAGAAATTGAACTGCAGCCTGTCGACAGGTTCCGCTGTTGTGTCTGTGTGTGTGTGTGTGTGTGTGTGTGTGTGTGTGTGGTGGTGGGGGTAATTGTCTGTGATAGGAAATTTACAAATGCTACAAGTTTAAAGCAAAACAATGGATTTTTTTTTAAGATAGAGAATTAAGGGGGTCTGATGTTGGTGGGGCATACGAGAGTTACAAATGACTTTTTAGGATATCTGGAAAAGTAACAGGCATTCCGTTAGATAATATGACAGTCAAGACAGGTTGCAATCAGAACCTTGCTAGTTTATTAGACTTACTGGCCATGGTGTGGAAATGAAAGAAGAAGGCTTTACAATTTCTAGCAGAAAATAGACACTTTTAACAAGGATATATAGAGACATGCAAAATATGGACTCTAACATCTCTTCTTTGAATTTTTCCAAATATTTAGGGTTACTAATATCTTTATAAGAATGAATCCTATTTCTAAGTCTGGACATGGTTAAGTTTATGAAATATTTGCCAAGAGTGCCTTTTATCAACACTAGTAATATACCTGGAATTGTCCCCTTCTGCAGTTTATATGGAGTTACATAGGATCATAGGTGAACAATAGGCTAATAACTTTAAATGGCCTTTTTAAGCAGAGTCCAGAGCCATACTTCACAGAAATGTTAGAAAGGTGTTGATCCCATAAGTTATGTGGGAGGGTATATAAACCTGGACATGTGGGGTTGAGCATTTACAAGTTTCCCCTTTCTAACAGAGATATAGGTACCTGACCAGGAGTAAATTTGTGATTTCCCATCCAGTGATACAAGTTTTATTTGAATAAGTGCATGGAAGAACTTTGCTTCACATAGATGGGAAGCCTGTTCCAGAGCTACAGTATCTGTTGGCATGGGAGGATATGGTCAACAAACCATGTTGCCTTACCAAGGATGGTCTGCACCTGTCCCTGCTGGGGTTTTGGATACTGGCTAAAACATTGTTCTCCCCCATAGTGCATTTTTAAGCAATGCAAAACTGATAAACCTTCCAATTTAGTAAAATCAACCCAAGGGAATCTAGTATACGAAACTACACTCCTTCCACACTCTCCTCACCTTGGAGAATGCAGACATCTGTGCAGTTACCAAGATGTGGTTTAAAGCCTCAGAAGGCACCCTGGCAGTGTAGGGATAAAATGCCTTCCACATATTTCAGCACAGGCAGGCATTAAAGGTGGACGTGTCTCAATCTACATCAAAAACAAGTATACCTGAAGGCTGGTTAAACAAGGTGACATGTTTCAGCTTTTCCATGTCCAAATTACAAGAAGTAGATTCCCATATCACATCTTTACAAGCTATGGATCACCCTCTATGACCCATAAAACCCATTGCTCATACTTAGACCTACTGGACACACTTACCATTCCACCCAATACCATGGGGGACTTTAACTACCCCTCTATAAACTGGGAATACTACACAACCCCAGACTTGTAGGCCAGAGATTCGTGGATTTTGTAAACTCAAAATCATTTGGCAAGTTACTCCATATGTCCACTAGGGGTGCAAACATACTTGAACTGGTACTAACAAATACAGGAGAACACTGCATGCCCCCCCAGAGTAGTGTGTTGTCTGGTAAGGTCAGACCATAAAGCTGTCTCCTAAATAAAAATCAGTGCTGTGACCCCAGCAAACCCTGTAACAGTTAAGAACAATTCTAAGGCAAACTACATATTATTAAATGATTACTGACTAAATTTCAAATCCCCCCAAACCCAAGGAACACAGATACCTATGCAGAATAGTGCACATAAATCTTGTACACTCATGTCAATAGATGCATAGAGACAGCTATGACTACCAGAAACAAGCCCAAAACAAACTCAAACAAAAAACACTCTGGTGGAATCCAAACATGAACATATTGTACACCAAAAGGAAAACATCACAGCTAAAATTAGGACTTGCAACACCCAGCAGGATAAAAACTCTCTCATCAGTCTAAACAAATAACTAAGAGGACAAATTAAGTCTACCAAAGCTAATTTTGAGGTAAAGATAACCTCCTAGACCAAGGACAACCACAACGCTTTCTTTAGTTATGTCTGAAACTTCAAAGGCAATACACAACAGTACATAGAACGGATTGTTTATGGAGCCAGTTAGACTGAGCTGGAAGATATAGAAAATCTGCTGTCTAATTTCTCCTCCCTGCCCCGAGGCCCCTCCAAGTGATATCATCAAATGTAACCCCCTCAACTACCACTAGGGAGCAGGTCCTAAATGCATTCTGTAAGATTAAGAACACCTCATCAATGATCCTCAATAATATCCCTGGATGCCTCTTGAAAGACCTGAAGCATGCCCTATCTGGACCTCTGGAATCAATATTTAACCATAGTGTCCATGTGAATGGAGGGCTGAAACAGCCATCCCTCTGCACAAGTGTGGTCCTTCAATAAACCCTGGGAACTACAGATGCAGAAGTCTGACTAGTCTCATATGCAATGCTATGGAAAGAATTATCATGGAAATGATTATCAATGATATAGGAAACCTTCAGACACAGAATCCAGCCCATTTTGGTTTCATCGAAGGCAGATCATGCCTACTCAGCCTGGTAGACTTCTTTGGAAAAGTCACCAAGGTAACGGATGATGGTAAAACAGTGCATACTGCCTACCTTGACCTGGCTAATACATTTAATATAGTACCCCACTCAGGCTTTGTAAGCAAATTCGTGGAATTAGGCATTAACCCATGTGTTATGCACTGGATAGCCTACTGGCTCTTATATAGAATCCACAATGTTAGGATAGGGGAGATTACCTCCACAAAGAGGTCATTGATTAATGGAGTCCCTCAGGGCTCTTTGCTGGGCCTGCTCCTTTTTGGTATTCACTTCATGTAAGTCAAAGCTAATGTCAAAGGCCCCTAGCTGACCAAGTTTGCAGATGACTGCAAACTTAGAGCAGACATAGAATCTCCACAAGATACTAACATCCTACAGAAGAACTAGCATGGACAAATGACTAGTGCCGAAGCCGTGGCTTAAAACTCATTGCCAAGAAATTCCTAATAGTACTCTTTGGGAAGTCAGCCAGCCTAGGAAACTACCTCATTGATAACACGCCTCTAACAGTGGACCCAGTAGTCAGGAATTTAGGGATGTATGTAGATAGTTACCTGGCTTTTGACCTGCATGTGTCTAAGGTAGTAAGAAAATCATTCTATATTGCTTAACTTATAAGCCAGGGTAATGGCATCTATGTCCAAGGAGGTCATCTAAAAAAGTGTGTGAGCGAGGCAAAAAGGGCATATGGTCAGAAACTCCAAAATCACTTCTCTGATGAAAAGAACACAAGGTGACTGTGGCAAGGAATTCAGGCCATAATAGATTACAAGCCCACTTCTTCTTGATGTGAGGCACAGCACTGAATTCCTGAACAAGCTCAACATATATTTCATCAGGTTTGAAGAAGGAAACAGTACAAAACCAATGAAAGTTCCAACAAGCCAGAATGAAGAAGTGCTCAGCATAAATCCAACTGATGTCCATAGAACCCCGAAGAGGATAAATCCGAGAAAAGTGGCTGGTCTTGATAACATTCTGGGAAGGGTCCTAAGAGTCTGTGCTGGGCACTTGACAAATGTACTCACAGGCATTTTCAATACCTTGTTGAAACAGGCCATTATTCCCAGGTGCTTCAAGAGCACCACCATAATACGTCTGCCTAAGAAGTCTCCACCAAAGAACCTCAATGACTACAGCCCTGTGGCTCTCACCTCATCAGTAAGGAAGTCCCTAGAAAGGCTGGTGAAAGACAACTTAACATCCAGACATCCATCATCCTTGGACCCACTCCAATATGCATACTTACCAAATCAATCCATGGTAGATGCTATTTCACTGGCACTCCATCTATCACTGGGCCACCTGGAAAACAACAACAGCTATGTGAGCATGTTATTCACAGATTTCAGTTTGGCATTCAACATAGTCATACTTCAACTGATAGAGAAGCTAAGTCAAGTAGGTGTCAGCACTGGAATGTGCAATTGGATTCTGGACTTCCTTACTGAAAGGCCACAAACAGTATGTGCAGGAAAGAACACCCCAAATAGTATCACCCTGAGAACTGGTGCACCTCAAGGCTGTGTTCTGAGCCCTCTGCTATTCACTCTGCTAATGCACGACTGCACTGCCAAGTATAGCTCTAATCATATAATCAAGTTTACAGGTGATACCACAGTTGTGGGTCTCATCAGCAATGAGGAGGAAACAGACTATAGAGACGAGGTGAGACAACTGATAACTTAGTGTGGTAACAACAGTCTGGCACTCAGTGTGAATAAGACCAAGGAGGTAATCATGGATTTCAGAAGAAACCATAAGAAACATTCCCAACTCATAATCAATGGGAAAACAGTGGAGAGGGTAAAACGCAACAAGTTTCTTGGGATGCACATCTCAGAAGACTTGTCTTGGTTTGTGAACAGAAATTCCATTGACAAGAAAGCACAGCAATGTCAACACTTTCTGCGAAGGTTGAGAAGAGCAAATCTACCAGCCCCTGTTATCACAATCTTCTACAGGGGCACAATTGAGAGCATTCTGACAAATAGTTTTACAGCTTGATATAGCAACTGCTCCACCACAGACCGCAAGGCCCTCCAAAGAGTGGTGAAAGCAGCAGGAAAGATTACCAGGACCACTCTACCATCTATTCAAAACTTACACCAGTTTCATTGTCTCAAGAGAGCCAGGAAAATAGTCATGGACTGCACTCACCCTACATATGGACTGTTCCTGTATTTAACATCTGGGGGGGCGTTATTTTAGCATATGTTGCAAAACGGCCAGATTTAGCAGAAGTTTCTATGCTCTGGCCATCAGGCTACTGAACTCCAATAGCAACTTACATCTCGTTTGACATCAGGGACAGTAGGTAATACGATGAGAGAGAAGCATATTTGCGTGCAATAACCTTAAAAGGTCTTAAATACACTGTGTAATTAATCTAACAGAGTATAATCCTATTTATGTACAATATCTGCTGATGCTAAAACAGCATCCTGTACAATAAGTAACAGCTGTGAAATCTTTGTGCAATAAATATCATATTTCCTTAGACTAGTGCCAACAGAATCCTGTGCAATAAGAAGAAGCTGTGGAATTCTGTGCAATAAATACTTTGTCTCTTTAGATTAGTAAATGTTTGTTGATATGTAAAACATAAATTTTATGTAGTAGGAATGTCTAAATGTAGTAATGTGAATTGTTGTATATGTTAGATGTGTGCACGTAGAGCCTGGGGTAAAGTAATTTTATTCAGTTACACTTGTTGTGGAGTCTGAATGACAATAAAGTTTACTTTGACTTTTGACTTATCATTCCTCTGTATCGGCCTTTATCAGACCCATTATTGAGAATAACTCTTCCTTTGATATGTACCTGACCAGGCACATGCAGCAACTGGAAAGTCCACAGACATTCATCAAAAAAAAAAAAAAAAAAAAAAAGAATACAGGGTGTAAACATGTCCTATACAGATCGCCTCAAAACCCTATCTCTATACTTAGTTTCCTACAGACTAACAGGCAATCTGTGCCTGACATACAATGTATCCTTGGATCCCACTCTGATGGACCGTTTGCACATCTGCAAAACCAAAAGCATCACAACTACTTGATCTAGGAACTAGAACATTGTTTGTGACATACATAGGACATGTAGGATAGTCAGGTATGTGTCTCAGAGACTTTCTCTCCTCAGGAACAGGCTTCCCATTCATGTGAAGCAGAATATTTCCCTAACCTTATTCAAGCATAACGTGCACCAATGGATGGGAAATATTAAATTCACCCCAGGTCTTGCACGTATGTCTCTAATGGACAGAGGCAGTCTATAAATCATACCCTGACTTACATACACCCATTAAATAAAGTTCAAGAAACTTGTGTGTTACATTTGGGATGTATGGCTAGGCTTATATAGGCACCAGTGGTCATTAGCCTAGTATTCACCTACAAACCTATGAACACATACTGTCCTTCCAACATGTTCTATTTATGTTGCAGGCTATGTTTAGGTCCCTGGATTGGGTGTTTGTAGTGTTATTTGTTTTGCAGATGTGCAACAAGTCCATGAGGTGGGAATTTAGTTTAATGGTTAAGGAATTTACCTTTCAGCCACAAGGTGCAGGGTTTGATTCTCACATGGGATAATTGGCTAGGCTTAAAATGGCCCAAAGGGAAGTTAGCCTAGTATTAGTCTATGAATCAATCAAGGCTGAATCAGAGGCTGAATATAAGGACAATGCTTTGAAGTGGTCTGCTTAGGAGCTGTTTTCTATACTATATATTCATTTTCTGAGAAACGTCTATAGTCACACCAGCTATTGCATATGCCTGGTCAGATGCATGGCAAATGGTGCTTTGTACTCAATGACTGCTCTTATAAGGGCAGAGTACAATGGAACAATAACATCTCTGGATCCAAATGCCATACCCAATGTAAAGATTGGGGAAAGATGGGTGAAGGCTGCCAGCCTAGTCAAATAGAATTTGATACATAATTCTATCATTTGTATATATAAATGTAAAATACAGGCTTGTGTTCTTAAATGAAAGAAAACACTGTAAAATGTGAACTTTAAGATTGTTGCAACATTGCCATCTGCTGTAAGGAAACCCAAGCCAAGCATTTCAAATGTTCTTTGAAGTTACAATTATCTAAATGGTGGTGTCGAACTGGCTGGCTGAACACATTCTTTCTATTGTCTTAACTTAAGGAATGATTGCTAGAGTGTACATGTGAAATGTATTTTATTGTTGTAGCTTCCTGAGCAGGTGCTAGCTTGCTAAATAATGCAGTTTGTTTGCCTGGGAACTCCAGACTAAGTGTCAAAATGATGTAATGTGAATACTGGGAAAACCTAAGTGTCAAAATGATGTAATTTGGGAGGGCCTTAGCAGAGCTGTTTGTTAGTGAGTTTAAAAACTATTGTTGAGAGAGAGATTGTAAGCATTTTGTCTTGGACCATCAACCCCAGCACTGCTTATGCTATATATATATATATATATATATATATGTATATATATATATATATATATATATATATATACACACAAGTAGGATTGTAGTACTGTGTTTTCTCTTAAGAATAGCTAAAGATTAGAAAGTTAGAGTAAGTGTTTTTCTTTGACATCAGACCTGTCCTACTGTATTATTTTAAGTTTCTGTGTGATCTCTGAACTCTTATACATCTCTGTGGTGTAGTAGTTTTGTCTTGTGTTTTAATTATTTATTATTAAATATTTTAAAAACCTTTACCTGTGGCTGGTTTGTGTAGAGAAAAGTAGGCTCTAGAGTACATTGCATATTTATAGAGTTTATTGTAATAAGCCACTCTAATAAGCCTTAGACTGAATAGTCACATTACCAACTGGATAATAATATTGCACAGTAATAATTGGACACCCTTTTAAGGGCCTTTGGGTAGCTGATAATTATTAAGCTGGTGGTGGCAGTAATTACTACCATATAGTCTAGGTAAAGGGACACAGTTAGAGAATATGTGTCAGCCTTTCCCAGGTGTGTCTGTGAAGTTGTATAAATACTTATCGCAAAGTGTGTGTGATGTGTCAACTACCTGGGACGGGGCACATAGCACTGGTGGGACAGAGAGGGTACTGGAAGTCAGCTTGCCAGCTAGGCTGAGATCTGGACCCTATAGCTGTGCCAGTGGGGAGTCTTATTGGGGACCTGGAGAGCAAGGGAGCAACCAGCCCCAGACTGACTGTGATCTCTGTGTGCACTTAAGGGAAACTGTACTTTACTGTGTGTATCAGTTATCCTTTCCTCTTCTATGAGATGACCTCCCTGGCATTAGTGGTGAGGATTGAGGCTCCTTGATTGCTGGACCAGGGCAAGGTCATCACACTCTTGCTTATAAATTAACCAGCATGAAATGATTTTCATACTAATATAAAACATGATGGTGAAAGGCCAAGTCATTGTCTACATGTACTCCCAAATCCCTGACTACTGGGGACACTCATAGAGATGTATTATTGATGTAGTAATTTGCAGGGATGGCTGTATTACTGAAGGATGTTATTATGTACTTAATAGCACTGCATTTAAGACTGTGGCTCCAGCACCAGTTATTACTGAGATCATGTACTGATAGCATTTTTAAGTATGCTAAAAAATTATTTTATGCTAGCCCTGTTGCTCCAGTTACTATTGGAACTATGTGGGCCTCTTTATTCTACATTGCTATAGTTTCATCTAGCATATCCTGCTATTTTATGACTTTATGCCTCTTACAGGCTACAATAATTGCAAGGCAAAGCTATTTCAGTAATCAATGCTTCTTTGTCCTTTATCCTTTAATGGCAATATCTGTTTTCCTTGCTTCTACTTTGTTAACTGATGGTATTGGATGATCCTATGATAATAACTTGTTTATTTTCAGTAATTATTAGTAGCTTGTGTTTTCAATGCTTCTGAGCTACCTGTATGGTGTAATGAATATACAGTCCCCAGTGCAACAGTCCTGCTACATTATTGCTCCTTTCAGTGTTCAGATACGTGGGCATGAGATTAACACAACCAGCAACAACAACAGGAAGAGCCGATGGAACTGCAGATAAAAAAGAAGATGTGCACAAACAAGGAGATTTCATCTCCAGCAAATGTCACAAATAAAAAAAAGGCCTGTATAGGAGGAAGGAAGAGAACAAGGGGAAGGAGGGATACAGATCAGAAATGCAGAGCTGCAGTAGACAGGTAAAGTAGTACTCGAGAAACAAGAAAGAAAACAATCGGAGAAAAGATGGGCTATGGTAGATAAGGAGACACTGCTAAAAGTAATGGAAAAGAAAGCAAATGGTGTGAAGTGTTGGAGAGGCAGATAGCTTGAAAGATAATCGGAGATCTGGAAATATATAAAAGTGAGGAAATCTGCAGAAAAAGAAGAAAGAGAAAGGACAGAAAAAAGGCCAAAGTCCTTACATGACAGGACAATTACTGAGATATGGTGATGGTGTAAATATGCTTAATGACTACTTTATTTGTGTGTTATGATTCTTCATTTACTAAAACCTACTCCTGAACTTTGAGTAAGGCTGGAAGTGAAAAACAATGACCTGATTGGGTTGAGAAGAAATATGGCACGATGGCTTCTGTGTTATGGACTGATGGAAGAGTCATTAGCCAGCACTGAAGAGGAGACCAATGTGTGGGGTAAAATAAAGCAAGAATGAATTGAAGGTGAATGCAGGGAGGGTGAAGACTGTTCATTTGGTGCTATGAA
Source organism: Protopterus annectens (assembly GCF_019279795.1). NCBI lineage: Eukaryota > Metazoa > Chordata > Ceratodontiformes > Protopteridae > Protopterus > Protopterus annectens. Next base: position 1,326,072,325 of record NC_056743.1, read on the forward strand.
TGGTGAAGGTTGCGGAAAAGAAAGGACAGAGGACAGTTAGTTTCTAAAGTGAAGGGTCATACTAGAAGGGAAAGAACTGGACTCTCCGAACCACACATTCAAGGGACCTAAACCTTGTCACCACAATAAACAGAACATGGAGGTATAGATTCCTGTCCCAGAGACTTCCCATACTCTGGAACAAACTACCCATTCATGTCAAACAAAGCTCCACATTGGCCCTCTTTAAGAAAATCTTGACGACTGGATGGGAAATAGAAAATTCACCCCGGGGATCACTTCTGCGGCACTGCTTGACAGGGGCACAGGAAAATAATTTTCTTGGGTGGCGAAATCTAGGGAAGCTTTTTGACTAGGCGTATATAGGCCCCAGGGCCGATAGCCTAGTACCTACCTATGAACCTATGAACCTAAAGACTGTGCACATCTCTTAAGAAATTAGAGTTTGTTGATCACTATGTAAGCAATAAATAAGTCATAGTTCAAATAATGACTCATAACATAATAGCTGGAAGCAGCCAGGGAAAGAACTGAATAAGAATAGAACAAAAGTAACCATGTGAGGGGGGTGGCTCAATCTGTTTACAAATATGAATATTGTAACTCATATCTTTTAACTGTAAGCACAATACTGTGCATATGGTTCTTCCGCTCATTATAAGTATGTGACATCTTCTGCATAAAGACGAAACTGATATGTACTCCCCTTCTCTGTATGTCTACAAAATTGATACATATGTACATTTAGCTATTAATAAAATATTATTTTACGGTATTTGCTAATATCTAGAAATTGCATATACACTAATATATGCTGAGTTGTACACATTTACTATAATGAACTTTTCCAGACGTCTGCTAAAAATGGGTCATGTCCAGCCAAAATTCATTTGTCTAGAAAAAAATAAAAATAAATAAATAAATATTATCCCATTTGTCTCATGTGATGTGAGCTCACTTTGAAGTTATTAACAATCTTGAGTATACATTGAGCATGGTAGGGACATACCATTGTCATGATTCATAAAAAAGAATATACAAATGAGAGTGTCATCTGGCCTCCCTGACTTCCTACTCATTCAACCGCTTTTCTTTGAATTTATTTGGTAGTTTAGCATGGGGACTGGCCATCGACATTGTATGCATAGGTTTAACACTACCATCCGTAAAGTATCTACTGAGGGACCCGGCCCTTCACTTAATAATTCTATCATTAAACTAGAGATGTTATACTCAGGGCCTAGGCAGAACAAGCAATAAGAATGAAAGTCTCTATGAGGGATTTGCTTTCCAAATGTAAGGCATTTAATGACTTTAACTGACATTAATCAGAAACAATTCCAAAAAAAAAGGAACAAAAAAATGTTCCCAAGTGGGGCACTTAGCTTTACTGAATCTCTGGTCTCAGGATTGCCCTATGAACTGGTGACAGAACAGAAAGCAGTCTACATTGGACTGACACGTCTAGCTAGTAATATCCTAAGATCCTATAAATACAATCCTGGGTATTGACTAGAGTATCTATGGTATTACATTGGGATGAAAGGGCTAGGCTTGAAATGACATCTAATAACCTCCTATTATCCTATAAATACAGGGACAGCTGATGACTCCTTTTTACCACTGATGTCCTGACATTGGGTAGAGTGGGTGTCTGCCAGATGGGGTGTAGTGAAATTCTGTGATATTCATGATGACTACAGTCTCCTGCAGGCAGGAATTCTCAAAACCCAGTATTGCAACAGTGACTGCGATGACCATCATAGTTAAAATTAGGGCTTACTATGACCAAGGGAGGAATGGTGAGTAGAAGTAAAGAGAGACTGTGGTAGACATAGAGCTATATGAGGTGGAAGGTTGTAGTGGTGGTGAGTACGAAAGGGTCAGGAAAGGTTGGAGTATGTTGTAAAAAGTAATCATGCAACAGAAGAAAGATAAAGGATGGAAGGAGGGGAGAGAAAAGGAGAGCTAGTAAATAAAAACAGGCAGAGAAGTCAACTAAGAGTCCAGCACAAACAATACTGAGGGGGTGATACTGAGGAAAAGCCAGGTTGGTAAAGGTTGTTGGGAGACACACTGTAGGCCCACGCTGGCAGTGATCAACACAACCAAAGAAAAGGTATGATTACTGAAAAAATATGTCTGTATATAAATCTTTTGTAGATAGTTAATGAAGCTGACAAGAGCATGTTAGTGTTTTTAAGATGCTTTGATGAATCAGTGTATTAATATGTCTATTAATATGAAATGTTACTTATATAGTTTCTGTGTTTTCTGTAGTAAATTGTTTGAGGGGAAGTATTTTGTCTTTGTATAACAGTATAATATAATGTATTTAATAATCAAAGGGTAGGAAAAGGCACTGGACCAACAGAGACTTTGCTTAGGGTCCTTGAGGTAACATACAGGTGGGAGTTAGGTAGGGTTAAGTATACTGTCAGAATGTAAATGTGATATGGCATTACGAATTTGCAAAGTAAGTATGTGTGTGGATGAAGAGGTGGACTGAGTGACATGGTGTGTGTTCCTCATTTGAGAGAGGGGATGATAGATGGGAGAGGTGTTGGAATAGAGACTAAACTAAGGGGGGGGGGTGCAGAATAGTGTGAGATTTGATACATGATAGGGGATAGAAAGGGAGAGGACTGAGGGGGTCTGACAGACATGAGAACATAAATTCAAAGTAATGCAGGGGAGATAAAATGCAGAAAGGGGTATTAAAAGCCATGAGATAGGGCAGGAGGGAATATACCCAGGGTGAGTTCTACTGCAGACTTTCAGTTACTCTACACAGAGGAGAACACACGGGGCATCAGAGGTGGCATACAGGTCTGAAAGAAGAGAGGGAATGGAATGGTGGAGAATTCTAAGATGAAGACATTTATATAGTCGTGCACACATGGTAAGGAAAACAAAACAGAAGGAGAGATGTGCATGGAGAGGGAGTGGCAGAAATGTCAAAAAAGGGAAAAAGATGCAGAACAAGGTTGCAGGTTGAGTAGGTAGTGAGAACGCAGAGGAAATGAGTGAGAAGGGAGATTAATTTGGATGGCTAGAGTGTTGTATGTGATGAAGGTCAGTGTAATGATTAAATGAAAACAGATTAGTAAGTAGAAGGGAAGGGAAGAGCTTCAAATGAGAAGTAAGGAGAGGAGAGAATAGATGGGACAGAATGGGAAGGAAAGGAAAATGAATATGTAAAGATGAAAGGTCTGCAATAAAGAGTTAGGAAGGATGTGAGTGATAAGATGAATCTGATTTGCGTAGCAGGAATGTATAGAGGATGCAAGGAAGTTACCAGTGTAGTAGCTGAAGGAACAAAAGGAAAAGGTGAGACTGAATGTAGTAAAGATGAAGGATGGTAAAAGGATGACAAACACAGAGGAGACATCAGAGGGTTATGAGAATTCTGTGTATATTTGTACAGACCAAAGTAAAGGCAAGGAGAGGCAGGAGGAGTGGGCTGAGGTAAGGAAAGTACAAGGGTGAACAGCAAGGAAAGCTGAAGTTTGGATTGAGAGGATAGGGACGGGAAGAGCCAAAGGGCAATTCTGCATCTGTGGAGGAGGAAGGCAGGAGGAGGAGAGTGAAGGGTTTCCTTGTTTGGAGTGGGGGTAAGAAGGAGGAAGAGTGGTAATGAAGGGGGATCAGACTGACGTATACAGTGAGCTGAATAAAGAAAAAAGTGTGTAATTACTACATATTGGAAGTAGGCCGAAGGCAGAAGTGAATGAGGTGAAAGGGAATAGTTAGCGTATTGGAGTGATGGGAAGGTAGAAAAAGGAAAGATTGAGTCCATGTGATGCATGACAGGCTGATACAGGATATATCATATAGGTGAGAATGTGAAGAAAGGAATTTATGGACAATTAAAATTTGTTAGACCAAAGTACAATATTTGGACCAACTAGTTCTAATGGTCTCCAACCCTGGTTTATTAAAATGTGTTGAGAACACTTCACACACCAGTTACAGCATACTTACAACCTCTGTCTCTGCAACAATGCCATGTGAGTAATATGGGAACAAGCAGTGGTAAACCACACCTTAAGAAACTAGTACATACCATTGACTTTAGGCCTGTATCCATCTTTATCATATCAGGTAAGATATCCAACAAACTAGATTGGGGTTGGTTTAATGGTTGAGGTGTTTACCTTGCAGACGCAAGGTACAGGGTTTGATTCTCACCTTTGGGATGCATGGTTAAACTTAAAAAGGCCCCCTGAGGTCATTAGGCTAGTAATTACCTATGAACCTATGAACCAATGAACTTATAGATTGTCACCAACGTTCAAAAGTACGCCCTGTTATTCAAAAAACAACATGGTATCCGGTCAGCCAGAAGCACCATGACAGCCTTGAATAGTGTAACCAATTATGTAGTCTTAAATACAGATAAAGGCAACATAACAGAAAGAGGAAGAGATAGTGTCACCTAATTACCACCTAGGCTACATAGCAAGGAAAGACAGATAATCCCACTTAAGAAAGTTGGATGTTACCTTCCGTATGTGAGAGGAGTAAAAGTGTAATTTGAAAGGTAACAAATGCAAGCTTTAGCCCTCCTATTACCTAGATTAAAGATGGAATTGAGAGGTCTATGTGTGGCCTAGTTGACTACTTAAGGTTTGATGGGTTATGTGCCATGATCGAAGGGGGGAAAAGAAGGTAGTGAGAAGGGAAAGTAAGAAAGTTTTGTCTGTTTGCCACCTGAGCTAGAGAGAGAACGGTTGAGAAGCATACCTGCCATCTAAGATTAGAGGTTAAGGATAGTAATAAGTGTTACAGTAGTATTTAGAAGGGGAGTGAAAAGAAAAGTTTTGTCTCTCTACAAAATCTGCACTTCCAACATAGCAGCCAGCTATATGAGCAATATAATATAGTATACTACATAATAAATTCACACTGAGGAACAGTTTGGAAGCCATGTTATTACCTGCACAGACAGATTGTTGTCTATTGAACTGCTGTGGACATGTGTGATCACTTTATGTAGGAATGTGCAGGTTTACTTTTACTGAGTTGCCTGCACTGCTCCATAGTACATCATATTAACTGTGTATCATTTTTGCTGCCAACCCTTGTCTCTAAGGTGCCAGACTTTTAGAGTCTATAGCAGACAGTTTTCCCTTCAGTTACCTTCAACCTTCTGACCTTCTACTTGCATGTCTGTTAATATCTATGTTTTTTGCCTTTCTTGCCTTTCTTCACTAATCCTCAACTGAAATACCTGACAAATTTGTAAGAAACACTGCATTTGCTGCTTAGGCACAATTTCTAATCTGCACTCATTTGGAGCTCCATTGTAACAGTACTGCTCTCTTCCCTTGTATGACATTTTATTGCATGGCTTCTCACCAAGGTCATCTAGTTTTATGTTTTTCTTTTTCTTTTTTCAGAGTAAGGAGGGTAATCACATAATCAAAACAATCAAATTATGGAAAATGTGAACATTTCAGTTGAGTGACACAGCTCAAATCCAAGAAATCAATTTAAAAGAATCTGCTCTGAGACTATCTTAGCCAGGTAGAAAATGGCACTTGGCCGCATGTATTTCTGCTAAAGAAGGGTCCACACTGATGAGAAGAAATTTACAGTGGCATGACAGTGGGGTTAAGAATAAAAGAGGGACAGTGAATGGAAACAGACTCTAGAGGTACAGGAATGATTGATATTAATGTAATAAAACAATGTAATTTAGGAAACACATTTTGTATCACAAAAACCCATCATATTATTGTTAAATCACCTGACTGCATGGATTAGAGGGATGGACCACAGACTATAACCTAGTCATTATGGGCTTGGGTGCTATAAGAACTGGGGGGAGATGAGTAGCCTATATCAGCTCATCCATCCAGGATAAGGGACTTGGGGTACTGCATGCAATAAGGGCACGCCCTGATGGAGAATGAGTGTATCTCCCTGGCTGTGGGTAGCGATCATGAGTGAGCTGACATCTTGGATGATAATGCCACGCTCTCTCTGTCTGACTGTATCCTAAAAGCCTCCACCATGTATATGATACCTACTTCCCAACCCTCCCCTCTCGTTTACCTGCATTAAGGGTGAGTGGCAAATCTTACAGGTTTTATACTGTAAGGTTATTTTCTCTTTCTCTCTATCTCTGTCTCTCTCTCTCTAGAGAGGGAGGACCCACCTGCAGCAATATAGCAGGATTCTGCCTGAACCCCTGAACCCCTGCTCTCACTAGATCAGAGGCTATCTGGGAGGATGAGCTAATTAGCTGATTATAGCATGAATGGATGTCAACAGGAAGAGATATAGACACAAAAAAATAATAAAACAAAAAAGTATTGTTAAGCATAAAAGCCATTCCAGAATTAAAACATTGAATTCAACTAAGGAACATTCTTTCTTTCCTGAATCATGTTACCTTACTTTACTTCATTTCAAACAAACCTTGCACCTGTCTTGTAGCTTTCTGAAGTCTGATGTTTTACATTAAAAAGAATAAATAAAGAATGAGTATTTATAGCAATATAGCATGGGATGCCTTTTCATGAGTCTTCTTAGGTATCACCATGTGGTCTGTTGTACCATGATGTCATGAACTATGGTGTGGTGTTTGCTACATGGAAGCTCATTGTCACCCCATGAAAAGCAGGGTTAAACAATGCCACACCAAAGCATCATAACCCATTAATGAAATCCAGTTCAAACTTAATGAAAACTTAAAACTCCTTTGTCATTTCCATCATGAAAAATACCTAGGGTATACTGGGAGGTAGCCTATGGGGTTGGGGGGGTAAGGATAGGCTGTACTATCTTGACCAGGGCAAAACTGCAGTGGTAGCAGAAGTGGAAGTAGGGGGCAGCTGGCTAGACAGGGTAAAGGGGTAGATCAAACCCAAAGAATAAAACTGAGTAAAAATTCTGAAATAAAACTTAAAATACAAAAGATAGAAGAGGTGTCAAGGGAATACTTAAACCAGTGTGTAAGCCAACAGTTAACCATTAACTTGAGCTTTAACTTTAATAGTTCTTTGGGCATTGTAATTTTAAACCTACATGCACTCAACCTACAGCCAAACAAGGCTGGTAGACAAAACAGATTGATTAATAAACATTTTAGAACATTTACATTTTTCTTAACCTATTCAGTTAGCAGAACAATGATTACAGAACAAGGAATGCACTTTCAAATCAGTTTAAGATTATAAGTGTACATACACATGGTATTCCAAGGTCAGCTTCCATAGTTCTTTCTCAACTACACTATGCATCAGCAGAATTTCTGATCCCAGCAGAAACTACCTGATTAACACAGCATGGACTTTGGATCAAGGACAAAACGTGGAACTTGAATGTTTTGAATGGGAAGTAATCTAACAAGGGTTTGGTCACGGTTTATTTTTGTAACAGTACCTCACAGCACAGCTAATGATAATTTATTTATCTGTTCATCTGTTGGATTAATACCTTTGAACACAATAACCTTTTATGCAAGTTCTGTGTTAAAATTCAAAATATAAACACCTAACAAGGACAGTATAAAATATATAGCAACAAGACAAAGCCTGTAAAGTACCATACAGGAAGACATTAAAGAAAGTCCTGAATGCTAATAAGTAAAGCAAGTATAGAAACAGTTATTTTGCAAGTTAAAGGCCATTGACGCATGGGGACCACTAAATATCTGCTAAAGAGGTACAAAGGAGCTACTGCCATTGCTATTTTTTACTTTTAGTGCCCCCAATAATATACCTTAGGGTCAGGACTTCTGCTTCAGTAGGTTTGGGGGGCAGATCAGACTGGAGCATTTGACAGTATCACATACACAGTCCTGCACAGCAGGAGACCTTTTCATATGTTCAAAGTGGGCAGAGTTAATGACATCATCACTAATATGACCACATGTGCTGTCACTTAGCTCTAGCCCCCCTTCAGTAGCAATCTGCTGTACAATTAATTAACTACCCCCTTCACTGGGCATATGTCAGATCGTAGGCAGAAGTCACACCCTCCATCCTAGGGTGGGCAAGCTGAGGGTGCATGTAAATGCTATAGACTATGTAAAATGAACTGAAGAGATCTGTAGTCTGAATATCAGGAAACACAATAATCCTAAGATACATTATGTTTCTATGGTCTCATACCCAGACTTGTGATCATTTCGTGAGAACTGTTCCTGTTTAAGCATTTTCAGCTGAATGTTTAATCAGTGGACAGCACTGTGGTGCAGAAGTTAGTACTACAGCACACAGTGCTTGGCAATCCAGTTTGGTTCTTGGCTGGCGTAGTTACTATGTGGAGTCATCTCTTCCCTCTGTCCACACATATTTTCATCAAGTACTCTAGCTTCCATACAAATGTCAAAGATCAAAGATATGCTGTAGATAAATTTTGTGTGCGTGCGTGCGTGTGTGCGTGTGTGTGTGCGTGTGCGTGTGCGTGTGCGTGTGTGTGTGTGTGTGTGTGTGTGTGCGTGTGCGTGTGTGTGTGTGTGTGTGTGTGTGTGTGTGTGTGTGTGTGTGTGTGTGCGTGTGCGTGTGCGTGTGTGTGTGCGTGTGTGCATGTGTGCGTGTGTGCCTACATCCTGCAATGGATTACTCCCCAAGGTTAGTTCTATTAGTTCTCTCCATTATGCACACAGTGCCAGGATGGACCTTGGCTCCCCTGTGACCCTGAATAAGATAAAGTAAGTAATGGAACATGATTGCTCAGCCAGTTCAGTGATATAATTTCTTGCACAAAATTTGCAGTTCTTTGCTTTAAACTCAACTGTACATAAAATACCTACATTAATTTAATAGTTTATATTATACTAGTTATGGTATTTAATGGTCTGAATTTAATGGTATTCTGCAAAGGATTTTCTACTTGTCTTAGTGGAGAGTCTTGCATGCCTCAGTGAGCCTTAGAACTCTCCACAGTTTTGTGCTTTGAGTTTCCCTCAGTAAACAGTTCTGGAACAAGAAGACAAACTGTGATCAAAACCGTAGACCATTGTGAGAATTCTGGTTAAAAATTAGGGGACCTTGTCCAGATGGGTTTTTCTAGGCCCTACTTCTGTAGCAAGACCTGGAGGTGATGTATGCTAGCAAGGACCTGCTGATCAGATAAGTCACGTAAACTGGCCAAAAACATCCTGAAATAGTAATGTGGTATCCCTTGCAAGGTAAATAGCATAAGTAAGGGGGCAGTACCTGCAGGCTGGCAAGCAGAAGTAGGATGACTTTAGGCAACTTAGACTCTGGCAATGGAAATTGGATCTAGGGTCACAGAAGATCCCCATATTGATGGGGAAAGAGCCTGAACTTGTTTAAGAGGTGAAAGAGCACCACATATATAGATATGGCTTCATTCCTGTACATAGTGAGGGCTTGACTGAGACTTCCTGAGTACAAGTAGCCTCTCTCCTTTTCTTTATTTGCTTCTCATGAGAGGCCCAGGGCAGGTATAGGGAAACTCACAATCCCAAGACAAGGTACTTGTAGCTGAATTTTTTTTCCTGGAGGTGAGAAGGTTGTCACATCATCTGTGAGACACATAGAGGAAAAGACGTGGATTTTTGTGCTTATATACCAATGAGTTAAAGAGAGTGTTCAACCTCTTAAAAAGGCAGCTGAGATGTTCAAACAGACATGTCTTAACATGTCCATAGTCTGAATGTCAGACTTCGGCACTCATAGGGAAAGTGGTATGATTCCTAGAAGAGTGTAATTAGGAGGAACAGGCCCTCCAGTCTTAACTGGGGCAGCACTGTGGCTTAGTGGTCATATCTCTGCCTCACAGCTCTAGGACCTTGAGTTCATTCTTGACCATTGATCATGTCTGTGTGGAGCGTTGCACATTCTCCCTGCATCTGTATGGGGTTTCTCTGGGTATTCTTGTTTCCTCCCACTTTCTAAAAACATGGTTGATTGGCATACACTAAATTGTCCCTACACATGTATTTACCCTTGATCTTATGGCCTGGGTCATGTCCATAAAGGGGCAAATAAAAACAAGTTCACTTACCCTGTTAACAAATAAATTAATAAATTAAATAAACTAGAGTGATAACAGTACTGGACTTCTGTATAAGTCAGGTATTGGTTGTAAAGAATAAAATGACTGAATGAAAATGTGATAGTGTAATTGATACACAGCTCCTTGAGCCAAATGTCAATAATCGACTTTAAGGTCATATTATCAAACCTAAGGTCATATGTACTGGTCATTCTAGTGAAGGCAGGGACAGAGATGTCAGTCTCCATACTTCTAAGTGAAACTCAAAGTACAGGATTCTGATAACTATAGGTTCTACTAATTCCTTTCTTTCTTACACATAACTAAAATTGTAACAGAACCATAGCTATGTAGTCATATTGCCACAGAACAACCAATTACTTCTCCAGAGAAGCAAGGAAATGCAAAGGATGCAATTTACCTATCACAGAGTGGCTTTCCCATTACAATTGCATGGTCATCAAAACGTTGATCAACAAATTACAGGCAGTACCAAACATAATCTGTCAGCGTATGACTGGAGAACCAGAGAGTAAACATCAACACCACTGCATGACTCTACCAAGGGACAACTGCTTGCCTGTTATGAATGGAGCAAAACTCCTCGTTTATACTGCAGTCTATAACTTAAACAAGAGCATTGCAGTTTTTGCACAAAGTAATTCTAAGAAAACATCACAAAAAATAATATCTAGCAAAGATTCAACATTCGGCCAAGGTACTATGTAGTCTCTCTAGTTCAATATTAGTTCCACTGATATGGAATTTTCTTCATTACAATATCAAGGCTTTGTCCGTTCCTCTAAACATCACCAAGACATTAAAACCCTACTTCCTGGATGAGGCTTATTGCAATTAGGTGGGCTCACTGAAATGGGTAAGATAATTCATTCGGGTCTGATTCATGGAAAAACTGCTGCAAATAAATCTGACTGCACAGAAAGAGTCACATAAGTAGAGCTAGAATAGAATATGTTCTTTTTATCATATTTCTGTAATTTAAAAAAACATTATACGTTTCTACAGTGTAGCATATTTACTTAAATGCTTTTTGCCGCCATGTCTGTTGTCCCTCAAGCCCTCTTCTAGACGTCTCAAATCCATTTGTTCTCAATGTAGGGGCCCATGAGTACCAAGAGATGGCTGAGGGGGGGCTGTCATGCAAGCAATGATGGGGGAGCTTGTGACCTCACTGATGCCCGGTCATTCACATTCTGCCACAAAGTTCATCCTTATCACAATGGCTTGGGGGGGGTCTGACTTCATCTTCCAGGGCCATCCATGTTTCAGGAAGAACCCTAATTCTGCCCCTCTCACTAAGCAGGCATATCATTAAGAACACAGTCTATAAGGGGAATGTTTACTATGTCTCTAACCCCCCCTCCCTAGATGTTGGACACTAGTGTCACATCACTATGGGATATCCTTTACCTCCCCACTATGTGTCTATGCTCCACTAACATGCCCATGACAGCTATCATCTCTGTCTGGAGATTACAGCTCATGTCCCTTAGTCTATGGCCATGAGTATCATTCTGGCCTCCCTTGCATAGGATCAATATGCTAACTAGAAACCACACCACCTTCCCCTCCATCCAGGGTGGCAAGTGGGAGAGTCAAAGTGAAACACTCACTCCTAACCCTGCCTGGTGTTTACAGTGCCCAAGCTACTATCTGAGCTTAGATCATCAGGGAACTATCCCTGCCTGGCGTTTACAGTGCCCAAGCTACTATCTGAGCTTAGATCATCAGGGAACTAACCCTGCCTGGCGTTTACAGTGCCCAAGCTACTATCTGAGCTTAGATCATCAGGGAACTAACCCTGCCTGGCATTTACAGTGCCCAAGCTACTATCTGAGCTTAGATCATCAGGGAACTATCCAGGCCTTTATCAATGTTCACCACATGACCACTGCGCTATGTGTAAGTAATCCTAACACAAAATTTGCTAGCACACATGTTTGTTAATATTCATTAAACAATGCTTTCACCATTCCATCACTTGTGTTGGGCTGTTTTTACCACAGCTAAGCAAATAATACAGTCCTTGCAAAAAAAATAAAAATTCAGGCTTTCTTGCCTATTGTAAACCCCCCACTGAAAATTTCAATGCACAGATACTACTATATTGAAGTTAGTTGGAATGCAAGACATAAATAAAATGAATAGGTTGGCTAACATGCCATGTATCAGTGCCTCTACTTGACTTCCTGCTGTCATCATGACCGATTGGTTAGCTCACATGTTTAGTAGTTCTGATAGTAGGAATGAAGTTGAAAAATCACTAGTAACCAGTCAAAGCACCTCAATGTTGGCACCCCCAAATCAATCCAGGCTGAACATTTTCGAGTATTTCAAAAAAGTTTTATTATTAAGTGCTTTCATCTTCTTCATAAACCTCACCAGAATAATACCACACAGATTGCTCCTAGCCTTTATATATGCTTCCAATAAAAATACCTAATTATCAAAAATTACATCACTTCCTTTTCAAATTAAAATCGCACCAAATTAATTTCCTGTAGCCTCACATAATAAAATATATTTATGTATTCCTAATAGTAAGGGTAATATGTGCACATCTTCACCTTTATACTAGAAATTCTTAAACATCTCAAACCTTAATAAATACATCATAAAATCCATTAAGTACGGAATTCCATTGAATTAAATAAAAATAAATTATAGTTTGGCTGCTCTCATTTTCAAAACAGGACCCAGTGATATGTACCCATTAAGTGCTGGAGGGGGGGAGTATCTGCATCAAGTCGTAACTGCCAAACTAATTTGCAACTGTGTCTCCCATTACCCAAATAAAAATGTACCTTTTTCACAACCCTTAATGTGCCTATACAATGCATTTGATTCAACCCATCTGAATATATCATAATAATGCTCATATATCCTAGTTCTCAAAGTTCTTTCTCTTTTACCAATATAAAAACAAAAACAAATCTGGCAGTAAGCAAGATATACTACCCCTTTTAAGGAGTAATCAAAATGTCATTTAGCCTTCATAGGAATACTTGTAGTGGGAAGATTCAAGTCACGACAATTTGCTTTATATTTACATTGGTGACAGGCCCCTCATTTATATGTACCTACCTTGCTAGAATTGTTGGACATATTTCCTTTACTAAACCTGCTTCTTAAATATTTTTAATACTTGAGCCCTTATTATATGATGCTACAGGAAATTAATTCAGTGTGATTGTAATTTATAAAGGAAGTGATGTCATTTTTGATAATTAGGTATTTTTATTGGAAGGATATATAAAGGCTAGGAAGGTGTGGTAGTATTCTGATGAAGTCTAGGAAGAAGATGAGCGTACTTAACAATAACATTTTTTTGAAACATTCAAAGATGTTCAGCCTGGATTGATTTGGGGGTGCCAACATCAAGGTACTTTGACTGGTTACTAGATCACAGTTTTACCTAACCATTCAGGTGCCTAATCAGTGCTATGCACATTTTATGATGACATATTTGTCTACTGGACTAAAGAAATAATTCTAATAAATATTTTGCCATGTCTGTTAAGAATTTCACACTTAAATTTTCACTGCTCTGAGGATCACAGTTACATTCTTTGTATTTTCAGTGGATGCAATGTTTGGCTAAGACATGAGATGGGAACACATTGGATTTTTGAATGTTAAATAATACTCTTTTAGTGCTTTTTCACTTCTCTTGCTACCCCTATGTCCCTGACTATAGGCAGTTTTTCCAGCACTTATTTTTATTCTCCCAGTTTTACCTGCTGGGAGCTGGTCGTGGAACTTAAGGGCATCCAGGAGGGTCTAGCTGTCACCATCAGCTGGGGGGATTACTTTATGTGGTCTATCTTGTGTCTCCCCCCATCCTACTGTTCTCTGTGGCATTTTCCAAGAGGTGGGTGTGCAATGGAGACAAGACATCACTCCACTTCTGCAGCAGGCCAGCCATGTCTCATCACAATATCACCCCCTTTGGACCACTCCTCCCAACTGCAATATTCCCAGCCTCCACTAAGGATCATCACATGAGGTGTCCACAGTCCTGCCTCCAGGCATGGTAACTCTCACCCCGCCCTGCAGCTGCATCAACTACCCAAGCAGCTAACCAAACCTGGGTCAAATGTGCCGTAGACAGGGGTTTATCCCTCTATGCCTCCAGAGCAACAAAGGTCACTAAATAATTCTTGAAACTGCTTCTGCAGCTATCAGCTGAAAGCTGAATACCAAAGCAGAATGGTAGAATACTTTCTTATCCTGTGGCACTAAAAAGGTTATAAATGTTTAGAAATCAAGTGCTGTGATCTGCTCTCAGCCCTACAGAAGCTCAGGTGTTATCTTCGGCATTACTGTCTGCCTTTGTCTATCAGAGACTTGGGGAAGACCGGGAAAGAATTTCCAATTCCCATCCTTTAGTCAAGGTTACACTTAAATAGGGTTAGGTTTGGATTTTGCTTCACATGGCTGGGGAGCCTGTTCCAGAGCTTGGGGTTCTTCTGAGACACATATCTGTCTCACCAACATGTCTTATTTGTGTCACAAGCAAAATTTAAATCTTTGTATCCAGTGGTTCTGATGCGGTTCATTCTACGGATGTGCAAAAGGTCCATCTGAGGATACTTTGTATGCCAAGTATAGATCACCTCTCAGTAACTTGTAGGAGACAGGGTATAGAGATAAGGTTCTAGAGTGATCCATAAAGACAAATGTCTTCATACCCTGGATTCTCCTGGTAAGCAACCTTTGTGGGCATTCCAACTGTTGCATAAGTCTGGTTTGGTACATGCCGATGGGGGCATTATACTCAATCATGGGTCTGATAATGGTTGAATAAAGTGGCTGTATGACTTCCTTGGACCTGGATGCCAGGATCTTACTTATAAGTTGGTTGACATAGAATGATTTTCTTACAACCTTGGCCACATGTTGGTCAAAAGCCAAATTACTGTCTACATATGCTCCCATTTCCCTGACTACCACTTCAGCTCTTCAGGTTGTCTTATCAATGGAGTAATTGGTCTGGGTGGCAGTTTTCGCAAAAGGCAACATAATGCATTTCTTGGCATTGAGTTTTAGTCCATGAAGTTGGTGCCAGTCATTTGTCTGTGTCCGATTCTCTTGTAAGATGTTTATGTCATGAGGATAATCTATGATAGCTCCCAATTTGCAGTCATCTGTGAACTTGGTCACTCAAAGGCCCTTGACACCAGCCTTCACCTCCAAGAAGTAGATGCCAAATAGGAACAGTCGCAGCATGAAGCCCTGAGGTACCATGCTGGTGCCAGTCTCTTAGTGGAGGTAGTACTGCCAATCCTGATTTCCCATTCGCCAGTGTTCAGAACCTATGGGAGTCAGGTTCAGACCATCCTTTGCAAAGCAACATGGTCTGTTAACCATGTCCGCCCATATGCTGACAAATATTGATCCCCCTGAAAAGACATCAGACACTATGCCAATTGTTGAAGTCAATCACTTTTTGATCGTACTGTGGCATCATCCTTGGTGAAGGTAGAATGCTGCTCAATGCAAGGGCCATACCTGTCTGAGACACATATTCAGAGAGATCAACGTCTCTCTTCATATAGTCCAGGGAAGTACATCTCGGGTCATTAACTCCCACATAGACTATGACAGAATCATACTGGTACGTGTGGTGTAGTGACCTGAGTGCATGCATAATATGGCAGATCCTGGCTCCAGATAAGTAGCTAACTACCTCCAGATAAGTAACTAACCATTATCTTCTCCTTGTTCAGTCTGGTGAGTGGGGCATCTATGGGTCATACAGTGGAGACCCATATGACAAGATTCATGGGCAATGTGTTCGCTTGTCTTATGAGCTGTGCTCTTGAGGTCCACTGGGTGTAAACGCATGCATGGTGTTTGGTGTTGCTTTTGGTGAGTGCTTAAGAAATTGCTGAGGATAGGTGTTACCATTTATAGAATTAGGAGGTCTTTGAGGTTTGGGAAGATTACTTTTTAGTGCCTCATCATAATTTGGTGTGTGTGTGTGTGTGTGTGTGTGTGTGTGTGTGTGTGTGTGTGTGTGTGTGTGTGTGTGTGTGTGTGTGTGTGTGTGTGTGTGTGTATTCTTGACAGCCTTCTTTGCATGCAAGATTTTTGTCCCCATTGAAATCGTGTATGTGCATCTCTTGCATACTGTGTTTATTTCTTTAAGGATTAAATGATTGTCTATAAACATGAGACAATTGCTACATTGTCTCAGGATGCCTGTATCTACCAAGAATGCTATGCAGACATTTGGAAATTGTATATCCATGTTGTCTGGACCTGTATTTGTGCTGGCTACTGTAGGTGATGGACTGGGTTATACAGAGGTCCTTGGGTATTCTCTGGTGTTTGGCACTAGACTATGTTAGATTGTGCTGAGATTTGATAGTATTGCTGTTTAATGTGCAAACTAACCGCTCTAAGCTTGGGCCCACTCAATGGCTTTGTTCTAGCCATACTAAGTTACAGTTTCAGTTCAAAGGGAAGTTTTATAGATCAATTTACTTTCAGGGCATTTGTATCTGTGCAGCGCACTGCTAATATCTTGATGTAATGACACCAAGAAAGATTGTTTGTGAGTGTCATGCTGCAACAAAGCAACTTAAACTACCTTGGCAATGCAATTTCAACATTAGGGACCTTTAGAATAATTTAAAGGTAAAGTTAACAAATAAAGCAAAACTAAAGCAGTAGCATGCTAAACAGTTAACTGAATTGCAAAACAATCTCTTATCTGCCAAAAATGGAGAAGGATTAACTCAGAACTCCCCCCAGAGTGTGGCAAGGGGGTCAAGCAGATAGGAGCTCTGGAAAAAAGAGCTGGAGGCAATTTGTAGTAAGGGACATTTACTCAACTGCAATAATAGTTTGCTGGGTGGGCACTTAGTATTATGGATATGGAAAACAGTTGATGGGGAAGTACTTAAATAGGTTATGCAGCAGACAATAGCAAAGAAAGATAGATGGGAGGGAATTTGGAAGTCAGATTACCACAAGGGATGGAAGCCAGAGAGACAGCTTTTTAAAACCACAAGAGAAGAGTGGGAGGGTTGGGGAAAAATTCAAACTGGAGCTCTAGTCCTATGGTTAGACTTTCAGAAATGTTTATCTTAATGGTAGGTGGGGCAGACTCAAAGAAGAGGGAGATAAAATAATAGCAAGGGATACAGAAAGACAATGGAATGCAACTTTAAGCAGGTATACACAGCTTTAAAAAGTATTGAAGCACAAATCCTGGAGCAGAATTCACACCACTGCAATCACACCACACATTAAGACACCAGGCTACTGGAATGCAGCTTTAAGCAGGTATATACAGCCATGAAAGGTGTATGCCGCGGTGGTACAGCGGTAGCGTTGTTACCTCACAGCAAGAGGTTCTCCCGTTCGATTCTCGGCTTGGCTTGGGAGTGCCTTCTGTGCGGAGTCTGCATGTCCTCCCCGTGGTTGGGTAGTGTTCGAAAGACATGCGTGCGTAAATGGGTGTGCCTTCGTTGAAGGTTGGGTGTCAAGCTGGCACCTCGGCGTTTCGTAAAAATCTACTGCCAATCATTAGCGGACCAGAGTTCCACTGTGGCGACCCCTTACCAGGAAAAAGCCGAAAGACAAACATACAGCCATAAAAGGTACTGAAACACAAATCCTGGAGAAAAATTCATAATACTGCCTCTACCACAATCCTACCACAGACTAAGGCACCAAACTATGCAGACATTTGCCAGCAATGCTGTAATAAATGACGAAATGAGGCTTAAATCTGGGAGTAGATCACAGTCCTGCCACAACTGTGAAAGAAGGTATTCTGGGTTACAAATACAAAAAAGTTACCTTTCACATGTAATTCTACTTATGGAAATTGAAGTATGGTATAATGTATAAAAAATGCTAAAATCTTGCAGTAATACAAAATTTTCACATGACTGCAAAAGAAGCTATAAGACTAAGGTTCCAGAACAAATAAAAGAAATGCAAATAGATAACTTTTTTGGCTAAATGGCAGACAAAAAGCAGAGAAGTGCAAACATGTATCACCACACAGGCCACTATAAGTGCAACTTAAAATATTTAAGCAGAATTTAAATAAAAATATTTTTCTTCCCCTTTGATAAAAAGCTTGTATCTCACAGCTCTCAGAGTCTTGAATGAAAGACCCTGGGGGGATGTGGCTCTGTGCTAAATATAGCAAATGTGCTAGAGAGAGATCTAATCAATTAAAGCCAATACTGGACCTCAAGTCCCATGGTTAGAAATTCAGAAACTTTTAGCTTAATGTCTCATTGGGGGGTAGGGGAGACTCAAAGAACGGGAAAAACACTAGCAAGGTAAACATAAAGGCACAGGAATGCAACTTTAAGCAGATATATACAGCTATTAAAAGTATTGAAACACAAATCCTGAAGAAGAATTTATAATACAGTCACAATTGCAATCCAACCACAGACTGTGGTATCAGACTACTGGTATCTGTGCCTTTTGTAACCAAGGATCATTTGGGATCCTGTCAGCTAGAGGGTAGGGTGGAGGGGTAAACTTGAGTGGCCACCAGCCAATTTGCTTAGCTCAAGGAAGTTTGATGGATCAGCAACTGTACCATTTTCTGGTGGAGAGCAGAGAATGTTACACAAAGCAACAATGTGTGACTTCAAGTTACAAAGGTGTTAGCAGTATATCAGGAAAGATATGAATGCACATGTGCTTATATGTATGTGCACAGTGAGTGACCGCTCAGTGAAACCTAAGCAAGTAGCTGCATAACAAATAAATTGTAAGAAATCCCAGCAGAACGGCCTCAGTTCATGTTAATTCTCATTTCTGTGCTAGAGACATCCCAAACCTGGACAGCATACAAGATCCTCTTCCAAGACCAGAGTAGACTCAGTTGGTGATATTGGCTCTATGAAGTGTGGGATCCAGAGATGTACAAACCTGTATAGAACCAGTAAGAGACTCAGACATCATCAGCAAAACTGTGCAACAAAATGAAGGACATATAGTATCAGTCAAGAAAAAGATTTGTTCTCTTGCTGTCAACCCATCATGGAAGGCATTTCTGTGTGAGGCCTTAACCCTCCCCTGGTGGCTCTCATGATCACCCACATCACTGTGTGAACTCCTATGCCCTGTGTGTGTGTGTGTGTGTGTGTATGCCTATGAGTGTGTGTGTGTGCATGTGTGTGTGTGTGTGTGTGTGTGTGTGTGTGTGTGTGTGTGTGTGTGTGTGTGTGTGTGTGTGTGTGCGTGCGCACGTGTGTGTGTATGTGGGTGCATGTGTTGTTGTATTTCTGTTTGTGCATGCTTCCACCACATGTCGTAAGGGCTGCAGTCGCCAGTATGGGATTGCCAAGCCTGTCTACCTGGTATTGGCTATTTCAGTGCTGTACAAGCCTTCACTTATACAGTGACATTCAGCTGACAAGAGCCCTTTGTCCCTCCCCTAGGATATATCAGCCAGCTTCATCTGCACAGTGCCATCCTCCCTCATCATCAGTTTCTTCCAGCGTCAAAGCTGCTATTCAAACTGAGGTTATCTGAGTCATAGCTAAAGCTTTATCCCAACATAGAAAATACTGAAAATGGTCTGACTATTAAAGTTACATTAGATAAGCGATCATCTGATAGAAGAATGAATCCACAGTCCATACATTTTAAGTCATTTACAAAAACTCCTATAAGGACCAAGTTCAGCTTGTGTGTTTACCTGCTGAACAAAATTAATTTGCAACATACTTTAACTAGGTCAATTAACTAGTTCATCTATGTTAAAAAAATGAAAATTCAATTTCTAATGGTTGCCATGTGAAAATTTACAATTTCCAGCAGAAGGTAGTCTAAGTGTTTTCATACAGCTTTACTTTCCAGGCGTACAGACAAGCCTGCTGCCTAGCTGATTAAGCAGAATGTGTGACTTACTGAAAAGGATTTGGCGATAATTTGCTCCTTTCATTAATCAACATTCAGTAAGCATGTGGCTGTAAGGGAAGCGTGCCACCATTTCATGAAAATCGTCGTCAGGACAGACAACTGCCTGAATCTTCTGTCTGTAAATCTATTGTAAATTATGGCTCATTTGAATTGCTAGTTCGGCAGTTTTAATTAATTAATTAAATGGTTTGGTGTAGATACATACACCATGTGGAAATATACAAAAATCTGATACAGATAAGAATAACAAATACAAATTGTGCTAAACCTACCAAGCCTCCCTCATCAAAAAGAAAAGCAAGCATCGTATGTCATCTTTTGTTCTGGATGGCTTCATCTGATGTACATTTGAAAAAATGATGTTATCCATGAAAAAGACAAATATGTATATATAATATTGCAAATTATTTACAATAGGAATTAAAGAGTGAGAGTGAGAAGGGAAAGGGAGGCTGCACATCAAGAATGCACTTCCGTACCTAAGCAGCAGACAAATGGCAGACTGCCAAGAACTGTGCTTCAGAGTAAGCAGATTCTATAAATGCGCTTTAGTTTCAGAATGATAGCTCTGTTTCTGACAATTGCATTTGCAAGCTGTGATAGACTGATTTTACAGATATGAAATACCTTGTAACTAAAAGTCTCACATATATTAGTAATTTTATAGATTGCTTGTGCTATGTAATCATTTGCACTAAACATTCTATCCGTAACGGGTAACACAGAAACATTGATAACAGAAGCAGAAAATGGCTGATGGCTGTCCGTGTCTCTCTCTCTCTCTCTCTCACTCTCTTTTCTCTCCCCTCAACTCTCTCTATCCCTCTCTTTCTCTCTTTCCCTTGGTTCTTCATTAAAACTCCAGGCCTTTCTACACAAATATTCACACAGGTAATTTGAGGTCACTATGCTGTGTATTTTTTTGACTCTTTCTACTCACTGCAGTATGATGCCTGATTGCAACGGGGTAGCCCCACCCCCCTAATCTAATGAGTTCAGGAATGGGTGTAGCAAGTCAAAATTTCACAGAAACCCATGAGTTTGAATCACGACTACAGGCATAAATCACAAAAAAGAAACCAAAGCAAACTACAGAAAAGTCAGAAATAAGAATTGTCATCCATGCATTTATTCCCATAGAATTTCTCTTAGTACTATACTATCTCCAAGGCTGCAGCACCAGTGAAAACAAATAAATTTTGAAGACTGTTAAGAATGAAACTTCAAAGCCCCCCAACCACACACACAAGTTCACTCATCTTTCTGTGACTTTGCAATGAGCTGATAATACAGGAAACGAGTGGGTGCTGGTGCACACTTAGTAACGGTATTGCAGCACTTTATTATAGCAATATGTATACTCACGTGCATCAGGAATCCCTTTGCTGCTGACAGGGCTGTACATATGCACACATGCACACACACACACACACACACACACACACACACACACACACACACACACACACATACACACTAAACATAAATATAACCAAATGCAAATTTGCATATCATCAATATGTTTGATACATCAAATCCATCTCATCAATTGTCATTCAAAATGACAACATTACCAAATGAAAAAGAAAGATGCAGGAGGATGGAGGCAGTGAAAATGGTGGAGAGGGGAAGGTGGGAAAGAGGTCAGGAAAGAATTCAGGTTTGAGGCAGTGGTTTGGCTCAGAGAGCTTTGGAGTGCCGGAGGATGTGAAGTCTGCAGGTCAATAAGTGCATTTCAGGAGAGATTATAGAAACTAGATATGCCAGTAGGTTGGCTTATTAGCACAGCAAAAGCAGAGACAGAGAGATATGAGAGAGAGAGAGAGACAAACACACACACACACAAACACACACGTGCACAGAGCCTGGCCAGGTATAGGAAAGTAATGCTCACTATGGGAATAGAGCAGAGGCGGGATCAACAGAAGGAGATGAGGAAGGAGAATGGAAGTGCAGCTGGAGTAAAAGAGGACTGGGAGGAATAAGAGGAGAAAGTCAAGGGAGGACAGTATTGGGAAGGGACTGTATTAAGAGTACAGGAGGGTTGGAAATGGATCACATACTGCACAAAAAGGAAGGCAAGCCATCTCAGAGAGTCAAGAAGTCTAGTGGTAGAGCAGCTGCAGTGAGAAATGTGGTAGGTAGGTGTGGTAGTGACTTGGAGCAGGAAGGGAAGCAGGAAAACAGAACCAGTACAGGGAAAGAGATACAGAAGACCCAGTCCTGATGATGCAGAGGGATATAGCTGGCCTTGTGGAAGCCTTTATCCAGGCTGATAAATCCTTTGCTGTTAGTAAGATACTTCCTTCACTGAGAATGGCATCTAAGTATGCAGAAAGGATTACTAGCTTCAACTATTGGTTTAAATTATAGCATCATTCCAAGGGGATTCAGTGCCTTTCTACTGGGATGGAAATGTGTGGGGTCCAGACCTGCTTTGTAAGGGATAGGCTCTACTTATTCTCAAAAGGACTGAGGGTACTAAAAATCCACTTTTCATCCCCCATTGGCTTTTTTAGCCTGGGTCAGATTGATGAATATTCCAATATAAAACCAACAGATGAGAATAAAATGAAGGTACAACTCATTAATAACCATAGCCTAATTAAAAAACTAAGTTACATAGAGGATGCCTTGCTTTTAAGGGAACTGGGGGATATGCATTTACAGAAACATGTTCTAAGACCCACCCTGCATTGCAGAAATACCCAGCTGTGACTCTTTCTTTTCATTCTGGCCCAATAAGCAAGTTGGTGGTGTACCCATTTTCAATAGCCAAGGCTTCAAAAGGAGGACTATAGATACAAATTACCAAAAAAAGCATTCCACACTCAGGATACAATAAATGCCATAATGTACAGTTTTGTTACATTTAATTGTTCCCCCTCCATATTATCTAATGAATGTGACTACTTCCTTGAAAAGCTTATAACCATATCCATAATGGAAAATGCTTTTCTATTCAGTGATCTAAATTATCCCTCAATGACTGGAAGAATTATGCCTCAACCAATAATTGGGTGCAAAAACTATTCACTTTCATAAGCTTTAACATTCTTGAAGAAATTGTAAAAATGCCAGCTAGGCAAATCACATACTAAACATTACTTTGGCAAACAACCTCACCAGCTATGATAAGCTTAATATTGTCCCACCCCTTTTTGTCACTCTGACATCAGTGCTACAATGTTCCTCATAAACATTATACCAAACCTGATAAAAAACTATATTACTTTTAAGGATTTTTCCAATAGTACAAGAGTGCCCTAAGTAACCTCCTTACATTAATCAAATGGGACTGTATCTGAGGTCACCCTGTCATAGATTGTTGGTGAATTGCTTAATGCCCCTTACAACACTTTAAAATAACTGCATTGAAAAATTCATCCCATTCATGTAAAAATAAAGTGGAAAATTCTAGAGTAAATCTCAATGGTGGCATCACAAAATCAACAAGGTATTAAAGCAAAAAAGAAAAAAAAAAGCATACAAAACCATCAGACTTTACCAACTCAACACGAAAAGGATAAGATCAGCTAAATACAGAAGGAGCACACTAAAACAATCAAATGAAGCAAAGCTTCATTTGGAATAAACTTGCCATCAAGATGAGTGAAACTAAGGCCTTCTACAACAATAAAGCAAAATAAATAAGAATGTAATGTTCTAGAACAGAATGGTATCAGCATAATAAAGCCAAAAGATATAACTAACAATAGCACAATGATTTGGAACAAATTTCTAGCTGAAAATGAGAACCCATTCTACTTCTATCTCTCACCCCATGACATGATTCCACATGAAATTAAATCTGAAGTGGTCACCTCTGCCCTTAATATGGCCAGAAACACCAGTTACATGAGCCCAGACAAATACCTGGAGGCCTAATTTGTACAATCAAAAAACTTAATATGTACCCTTACACATGTTCTTAATAGGGTCCTAACAACTGGCAATGTTACTGATATCTGGAAGGTTATTGTGGTCCCCATTGACAAGGAAAGCGTTTCCATGGACCCCTCCCAATGATTATTTACCTTTGTGCCTTTACAAGCATATTGTGCAAGGAGACTGAGAGATTCATCATCGAATTTAGACAGATGCAGGAAACCTGACCTAGCCCAGTAAGAGTGATTGATTGGTCCCAAACGTGTTGGTAGATTAGATAGGAAAACAGTAAGGATGCTTCATGCTCACCAAATGATTTATAAAAATCAGTGTATACCAAGATTATATATTCCCTGTTCTGAAGGCAGGATGGGCCTCTTTGAAACTGATTACATGTATAGATCTGCTATCGTGGGACTCCACACATATCTGCTGAGCTCACAAGACCCACATGTAGTGAAAGTTTTGAAACATGAAGAGAATAAATCTAAGATGACTTCCCTGCTTAGGCTTGCAGAAGCATATTGGCATCAAGCAGGAATGGAAATCAAACCACAAGTAGATAAAAATCAGGCAGCAACTGAATGTCCTAAAAAACAAAAGAAAGATAAGATGAAAGACCAGATGAGAAGGCAAGAAATGTGGAAAATGCATAAATATAGTTGCAAGTATAGAAAACTTCTGGAAGAACACGTTGATCAGGAACAAACGCAGGAGTGGTTAAGGAGAGGTGAATTCAAACCAAGAGATGAAAGGTTAATATTGGCGGCACAAGATAGTGAGCTACATACACGTTGGTTTACAAAGTCCATTGAACATGTGGGAGAAACAGACAAATGAAGGTTTTGTAAAACAGAACTGGAAATAGTTGCTCACCTCATTTGCTGGTTGTGAGATACTAATAGCAGAAGGACTGTATGCTGAAAGGCATAATAATGTGGCAAGACTGTTGCACTGGGTATTGTGCAAACATTA